>NW_026607550.1:320000-323955 GCF_021117445.2 Syzygium oleosum | reverse complement strand
GACGAATAACAAAAAACAATACTAGTGTTTATTAGTATTGAATAGAAATCGAAATGGGGCGTGGCCAAGTGGTAAGGCAATGGGTTTTGGTCCCGCTATTCGGAGGTTCGAATCCTTCCGTCCCAGGGAATACCTATTCTCTATATAGATAGAAATATCTATTATCAGAATAAAGAAAGGTTGTCTTTTTGAACTGTCTTCTTTACTCTTTAAGAGTCAAATATTGGATATTATGTGATTCTTGTTTCTGATTTTTAATGATTCTATTCTTCTTTAAATCCTATTTTTTCAAAATCCTATTTTTTCACAAATTAAATTCAAATAAGATAGATATAGATGGAACTGAATCGAGTTGTGATCTAGGAACATAGATTCGAAGAATTGGAAATAAAGAAAAAAGGGGATTGCAAAAGAAAGAGGTTGAATGCGCTTTTCATCGTATGCCCATCTCCTTATACTTTGAATATTGAATATTCATATTGAAGTTTAAGTTAGTTACTTCGAAAAGTCTTACGTGCCATATAATAAGAATTAATTAACAATGTAAGATATCAATTTCACTAGCTGTGCTTGTACAAATTGGATTAAGAAATAATCAATTACATACATATAACATATCTATTTTCTTTGAACCTCATTTTTAGGTATTTCATTTCGTATTTGATTTGGTTCTCATAAATAATTGTAAATATATGGAATAATATAGACAGGGGGTAATTCATACATTCTATATTCTATTCTCCTTACTTTAAATAAAAATTATTGAACGAACCCCCACCAGTCAAAGAAACTACGCGTAAAATGAGGAAATGCTTAATGTATTATTGTCGTTCTATTTCAGTGATAACGTTTTTTGGTTTTTTGAAAAAGATTTTTGATCCGTTCATTTGAAATATTCTATATTGAATATTCATAATTCATTCCACTGACAATTGTTCAGTCTATCTGATAGAGGGAATTCTTTTTTTTTTTATGATTTTCTTTTTCAGTATGAAATGAAAGAAAAAGAGCCTAAATCTTCCTTTACATCAACTTTTTTTTATCCACTCCACGAAAAAAAGAAATAAATTTCTTTTTCTATCTATCTATATTTTTTTAATCACTGAGATTTAGGTTTAATTCAAAGATAGATTATTTATGATGATAAATGTAATCTTTAGTAAAACTTTATTTATCAAATAGTGATATGATATCCGGGTAGGTTTTTTTTCAATTCAATAACTATTTGAATTTAATGATTTCTTATGAGTATTTAATATTCGAAGAAGTCTAAGATTGTTGAATATATCCTCTCAAGTTACTTGAAGATGCAATGTAGATTCAATACAAAGAGCTTTTTTCTTTCTAATATTTAGAAATTAATAATTAATAAATAAAAGAAAAATATTGCATGCATCCAATAAAAAGAAAATCGAGGGTGAAATTGAATTCTTTCTAAGACTTCTTTAGAATTTAGAAAGCAATGTAACGACCGAACAAATGACTATTCATGATTCCCTAATTGAATCAATTACATATCAGTTCCAAACTAGAGGAATGTTATGGTAAAACTTCGTTTGAAACGATGTGGTAGAAAGCAACGTGCGACTTGAAGGACATGATCAGTTGTGGATTCTTACACCCACCCTTTTGATTCTATAGGAATGAAGGTGCTCTTAGCTCGACATCCTTTGTTCTGTTCCACTAGAAACCTCATTGTTTCTTGGGTTGTAGTGTAAACAGTATGTGATGTAGCTCGAGTAGAAAGTATTGATTCATTTCTCAGGGCAAGGATCTAGGGTTAGTGCCAATTAATAAGTTGGAACAACTTCGTAAGTGTAGTCTATTTTCGATTTCTAAATCGAAAGGATCCAATTCGAGCAAGTTTCAAATCCAAAAAAGGAAAATTTGTTGGAATTAGTGAAACTCTTTTGATCCAAAGTGTATCGTGCGGGAATCAACCGTTTATGATTCTTTGATAGAAATAAATCAGAAAAAGGGGCATGTTGCTGCCATTTTGAAACGATTAAAAATCACCGAAGTAATGTCTAAACCCAATGATTCAAGGCAAAGAGAAAATATTTTGGAACAAGGAAATATCTTTTTTTTAATTGTCTCGACAACTAGATCAAGAATAAGGAGTCCAAATAGATTCTAAATGAGACAAAGAAAAAGGGGTTAGAGACCACTCAAAAAATCAAATGCCTAAGGGTTTTCTTTTGAGCTATTTCAGAGTTACTCAACTTGAGTTTTGAGAATACAAATTCTTTTTTTTTGATAAAGAAAAAAAAAAGTATTAAATAATCATAGTCTAATTTATTTGATTTAATGCTTTTATAGGTCTATTTGACATTAGAATTGTATACATAGACATATCTATATTCTAATTTCTCGAGCCGTACGAGGAGAAAACTTCGTATACGTTTCTAGGGGGGTTCTAGTTTATCTACGTCTATCCCAATGAGCCGTTTATCGAATCGTTGCAATTGATGTTCGATCCCGAAGAGAAGGAAGAGATCTTCGGAAAGTGGGTTTTTATGATCCGATAAATAATCAAACGTATTTAAATATTCCTGCTATTCTATATTTTCTTGAAAAAGGCGCTCAACCTACAGGAACTGTTTATGATATTTTAAAGAAGGCGGGGGTTTGTTTTTACAGAATTTCGTCTTAATTAAAGGAAAGTCAATTAATGAAATACAAAAGAAGAGGGTGTGGGTGATTCGTATATAGCTTTGTATAAGTATAAGTTTTTTTTTCTACTATACTTTCCCCACTCCCTTCCTCTTCTTTTGCTCTATTTATACTTTTTTTTTATTGTATTCTTTTCTAACTATTCATATTGACAACAGTGTATTGAACAAATATAATTCGATCGTGTAGAAAGGGATCTATTTATCTTTCTTATATTTTTCTTTCTTAGATTTCGTTTTTTTATTTTACTTCATTCACAATAAAAAAAAATATCTATATATATGGGTTCGTTCGATTTTTTGTGATACAAACAAGAAGTCTTTTTTGGTTAAAAAAAAATGGATAACATAAACGAGAAGAATCAATCTATCCAAATTGCTTTTTTTTATCTGAAGATTTGATTATTCTTATTGGATCTCTTTATTTTTATTTTTTAGATTCATAATTTTAGAATCAATTTGAATTTTATTGCTAGTTCGATGTTTTGATTGCGTCGTGCAATTGAATTTCTTTATTTTTTCCAATTGTATCTACATATCCTAATTTTTTTTCGGGTTGCTAACTCAACGGTAGAGTACTCGGCTTTTAAGTGCGGCTAGCATATTTTACACATTTATATGAAGTAACGGATTCGTTCATACCTTCGGTAGAGTTTGTAAGACCACGACTGATCCTGAAAGGAATGACTGGAAAAAACAGCATGTCGTATCAATAGAGAATTCTGAAAATATTTCATTCTTACTGGATCGGTTCAAAACCTTGTTTGAATTCTTAGTGAGAAAAAAATGAAATTAATTCAGAGTTGGGTCGAATGAATAAATGGATAGAGTCCTATGACCTCAATTAATTATAAAGAAAGAAAAAGCAACGAACTTCTGTTCATAATTTCTTAATTTGACTGATTACCCGATCTAATTACACGTTAAAAAGATATTAGTACCTGGTACGGGAAGGGCTTTTCCATGAATGGATGATTATCCATTTTTTAATGAGTCCTAACTATTAGCTATTTCCTATTCTAGGTTGTACATAAATGTGTAGAAGAAGCGGCATATTGATAAAGATATTTTTTTTTCCAAAATCAAAAGAGCGATTGGGTTGAAATGAAAAATAAAGGATTTCTAATCCATCTTCTTATCCTATAACGAATATAAACTAATTCGATTGAAAAAGAGAGGATAGAGAGTCCGTTAATGAGTCTACCTGTCTACGAGGTATTTATTCTTTTCTTACTAGAATACCTTGTTTTGACTGTATCGCACGATGTATCATTTGATAACCA
>NW_026607550.1:307500-312500 GCF_021117445.2 Syzygium oleosum | reverse complement strand
TGGGTTCGAATCCTACTGATAGAGATCAGAAATTGTTGAAGAAAGAACAAGATGTTTCTTTTGTCCCTTCCAGGCGATCGGAAAATAAAGAAATAGTTAATATATTCAAGATAATTACGTATTTACAAAATACCGTCTCAATTCATCCTATTTCATCAGATCCGGGATGTGATATGGTTCCGAAGGATGAACTGGATATGGACAGTTCCCATAAGATTTCATTCTTGAACAAAAATACATTTTTTGATTTATTTCATCTGTTCCATGACCGGAACAGGGGGGGATACACGTTACACCACGATTTTGAATCAGAAGAGAGATTTCAAGAAATGGCAGATCTATTCACTCTATCAATAAGCGAGCCGGATCTGGTGTATCATAAGGGATTTGCCTTTTCTATGGATTCTTACGTATTGGATCAAAAACAATTCTTGAATGAGGTATTCAACTCCAGGGATGAATCGAAAAAGAAATCTTTATTGGTTCTACCTCCTCTTTTTTATGAAGAGAATGAATCTTTTTATCGAAGGATCAGAAAAAAATGGGTCCGGATCTCCTGCGGGAATGATTTGGAAGATCCAAAACCAAAAAGAGTGGTATTTGCTAGCAACAACATAATGGAGGCAGTCAATCAATATAGATGGATCCGAAATCTGATTCAAATCCAATATAGCACCTATGGGTACATAAGAAATGTATGGAATCGATTCTTTTTAATGAATAGATCCGATCGCAACTTCGAATATGGAATTCAAAGGGATCAAATAGGAAATGATACTTTGAATCATAGAACTATAATGAAATATACGATCAACCAACATTTATCGAATTTGAAAAAGAGTCAGAAGAAATGGTTCGATCCTCTTATTTTTATTTCTCGAACCGAGAGATCCGTGAATCGGGATCCTAATGCATATAGATACAAATGGTCCAATGGGAGCAAGAATTTCCAGGAACATTTGGAACATTTCGTTTCTAAGCAGAAGGGCCGTTTTCAAGTAGTCTTCGATCGATTACGTATTAATCAATATTCGATTGATTGGTCTGAGGTTATCGACAAAAAAGATTTGTCTAAGTCACTTCGTTTCGTTTTGTCCAAGTTACTTCTCTTTTTGTCCAAGTTTCTTCTTTTTTTGTCTAACTCACTTCCTTTTTTCTTTGTGAGTTTCGGGAATACCCCCATTCATAGGTCCGAGATCCACGTCTATGAATTGAAAGGTCCGAATGATCAACTCTGCAATCAGTTGTTAGAATCAATAGGTCTTCAAATCGTTCATTTGAAAAAATGGAAACCATTATTATTGGATGATCATGATACTTCCCAAAAATCGAAATTCTTGATCAATGGAGGAACAATATCACCATTTTTGTTCAATAAGATACCAAAGTGGATGATTGACTCATTCCATACTAGAAATAATCGCAGGAAATCTTTTGATAACACGGATTCCTATTTCTCAATGATATCCCACGATCAAGACAATTGGCTGAATCCCGTGAAACCATTTCATAGAAGTTCATTGATATCTTCTTTTTATAAAGCAAATCGACTTCGATTCTTGAATAATCCACATCACTTCTGCTTCTATTGTAACAAAAGATTCCCCTTTTATGTGGAAAGGGCCCGTATCAATAATTATGATTTTACATATGGACAATTCCTCAATATCTTATTCATTCGCAACCAAATATTTTCTTTGTGCGGCGGTAAAAAAAAATACGCTTTTTTGGAGAGAGATACTATTTCACCAATCGAGTCACAGGTATCTAACATATTCATACCTAACGATTTTCCACAAAGTGGTGACGAAAGGTCTAACTTGTACAAATCTTTCCATTTTGCAATTCGATCCGATCCATTAGTTCGTAGAGCTATTTACTCGATCGCAGACATTTCTGGAACACCTCTAACAGAGGGACAAATAGTCAATTTTGAAAGAACTTATTGTCAACCTCTTTCCGATATGAATCTATCTGATTCAGAAGGGAAGAACTTGTATCAGTATCTCAATTTCAATTCAAACATGGGTTTGATTCACACTCCATGTTCTGAGAAATATTTACCATCCGAAAAGAGGAAAAAACGGAGTCTTTGTCTAAAGAAATGCGTTGAGAAAGGACAGATGTATAGAACCTTTCAACGAGATAGTGCTTTTTCAACTCTCTCAAAATGGAATCTATTCCAAACATATATGCCATGGTTCCTTACCTCGACAGGGTACAAATATCTAAATTGGATATTTTTAGATACTTTTTCAGACCTATTGCCGATACTAAGTAGCAGTCAAAAATTTGTATCCATTTTTCATGATATTATGCATGGATCAGATATATCATGGCAAATTCTTCAGAAAAAATTCTGTCTTCCACAATGGAATCTGATAAGTGAGATTTCGAGTAAGTGTTTACATAATCTTCTTCTGTCCGAAGAAATGATTCATCGAAATAATGAGTCACCATTGATATCGACCCATCTGAGATCTCCAAATGTTCGGGAGTTCCTCTATTCAATCCTTTTCCTTCTTCTTGTTGCTACATATATCGTTCGTACACATCTTCTCTTTGTTTCCCGAGCCTATAGTGAGTTACAGACAGAGTTCGAAAAGGTCAAATCTTGGATGATTCCATCATACATGATGGAGTTGCGAAAACTTCTGGATAGGTACCCTACATCTGAACTGAATTCTTTCTGGTTAAAGAATCTCTTTCTAGTTGCTCTGGAAAAATTAGGAGATTCTCTAGAAGAAATACGGGGTTCTGCTTCTGGCGGCAACATGCTATGGGGTGGTGGTCCCGCTTATGGGGTCAAATCAATACGTTCTAAGAAGAAATATTTGAATATCAATCTCATCGATCTCATAAGTATCATACCAAATCCCATCCATCGAATCACTTTTTCGAAAAAGACGAGACATCTAAGTCATACAAGTAAAGAGATCTATTCATTGATAAGAAAAAGAAAAAATGTGAACGGTGATTGGATTGATGATAAAATAGAATCCTGGGTCGCGAACAGTGATTCGATTGATGATAAAGAAAGAGAATTCTTGGTTCAGTTTTCCACCTTAACGACAGAAAAAAGGATTGATCAAATTCTATTGAGTTTGACTCATAGTGATCATTTATCAAAGAATGACTCTGGTTATCAAATGATTGAACAACCGGGAGCAATTTACTTACGATACTTAGTTGACATTCATAAAAAGTATCTAATGAATTATGAGTTCAATACATTCTGTTTAGCAGAAAGACGGATATTCCTTGCTCATTATCAGACAATCACTTATTCACAAACCTCGTGTGGGGCTAATAGTTTTCATTTCACATCTCATGGAAAACCCTTTTCGCTCCGCTTAGCCCTATCCCCCTCTAGGGGTATTTTAGTAATAGGTTCTATAGGAACTGGACGATCCTATTTGGTCAAATACCTAGCGACAAACTCCTATGTTCCTTTCATTACAGTATTTCTGAACAAGTTCCTGGATAACAAGCCTAAAGGTTTTCTTATTGATGATATCGATATTGAGGATAGTGACGATATTGAGGATAGTGACGATATTGAGGATAGTGACGATATTGATCGTGACCTTGATACGGAGCTGGAGCTTCTAACTAGGATGAATGCGCTAACTATGGATATGATGCCGGAAATAGACCGATTTTATATTACCCTTCAATTCGAATTAGCAAAAGCAATGTCTCCTTGCATAATATGGATTCCAAACATTCATGATCTGGATGTGAATGAGTCGAATTACTTATCCCTCGGTCTATTAGTGAACTATCTCTCCAGGGATTGTGAAAGATGTTCCACTCAAAATATTCTTGTTATTGCTTCGACTCATATTCCCCAAAAAGTGGATCCCGCTCTAATAGCTCCGAATAAATTAAATACATGCATTAAGATACGAAGGCTTCTTATTCCACAACAACGAAAGCACTTTTTCACCCTTTCATATACTAGGGGATTTCACTTGGAAAAGAAAATGTTCCATACTAATGGATTCGGGTCCATAACCATGGGTTCCAATGTACGAGATCTTGTAGCACTTACCAATGAGGCCCTATCGATTAGTATTACACAGAAGAAATCAATTCTAGACACTAATACAATTCGATCTGCTCTTCATAGACAAACTTGGGATTTGCGATCCCAGGTAAGATCGGTTCAGGATCATGGGATCCTTTTCTATCAGATAGGAAGGGCTGTTGCACAAAATGTACTTCTAAGTAATTGCCCCATAGATCCTATATCTATCTATATGAAGAAGAAATCATGTAACGAAGGGGATTCTTATTTGTACAAATGGTACTTCGAACTTGGAACGAGCATGAAGAAATTAACGATACTTCTTTATCTTTTGAGTTGTTCTGCCGGATCGATCGCTCAAGACCTTTGGTCTCTACCCGGACCCGATGAAAAAAATGAGATCACTTCTTATGGACTCGTTGAGAATGATTCTGATCTAGTTCATGGCCTATTAGAAGTAGAAGGCGCTCTGGTGGGATCCTCGCGGACAGAAAAAGATTACAGTCAGTTTGATAATGATCGAGTGACATTGCTTCTTCGGCCCAAACCAAGGAATCCCTTAGATATGATGCAAAATGGATCTTGTTCTATCGTTGATCAGAGATTTCTCTATGAAAAATACGAATCGGAGTTTGAAGAAGGGGAAGGAGAAGGAGTCCTCGACCCGCAACAGATAGAGGAGGACTTATTCAATCACATAGTTTGGGCTCCTAGAATATGGCGCCCTTGGGGCTTTCTATTTGATTGTATCGAAAGGCCCAATTCATTGGGATTTCCCTATTGGGCCAGGTCATTTCGGGGCAAGCGGATCATTTATGATGAAAAGGAGGAGCTTCAAGAGAATGATTCGGAGTTCTTGCAGAGTGGAACCATGCAGTACCAGACACGAGATAGATCTTCCAAAGAACAAGGCTTTTTTCGAATAAGCCAATTCATTTGGGACCCTGCAGATCCACTCTTTTTCCTATTC
>NW_026607550.1:272500-290000 GCF_021117445.2 Syzygium oleosum | reverse complement strand
TTTTCGGAAGAAAAGGAGGATCCGGACAAAATCGATGAAAGAGAAGAGATCCGAGTGAATGGAAAGGAAAAAACAAGGGATGAATTCAACTTTCAAGAGACATTCTATAAAGATAGCCAAGTTTATAAAACTTCTTATATGGATCGGAATAAAAATAAAGAGAATTCGAAATTAGAAATATTTCAAGAAGATCCATTTTTATTATGGTTTGAAAAACCTCTTGTGACTCTTCTTTTCGACTATAAACGATGGAATCGTCCATTGCGATATATAAAAAACAATCAATTTGAAAATGCCGTAAGAAATGAAATGTCACAATATTTTTTTTATACATGTCGAAACAATGGAAAAGAAAGAATATCTTTTGCGTACCCCCCCAGTTTGTCAACTTTCTTGGAAATGATACAAAAAAAAATTTCTTTGTTGACAAGAGAAAAACTACCCTCTGATGAATTGTATGATCATTGGATTTATACCAATGAACAAAAAAAGAACAACTTGAGCAAAGAATTTAGAAATCGAATGGAAACTCGAAATAAAGGATCCATTACTCTAGATGTACTCGAAAAAAGAACTAGATTGTGTAATGATGAAAATAAAAAAGAATACTTGCCTAAAATATATGATCCTTTTTTGAAAGGGCCCTGTCGTGGAAGGGTCAAATCTTTTTTTTCATCCCCAATCCTAAATAAAATTTCTATAAAAAATTACATCGAGACAGGTTGGATAAATAAGATTCATGTTATACTTTTTAATACTGATCAGGAAAACTTGGAAAAACAAATAGATGCATTTGATAGAAATTCATTATCAACAGAAAAAAAACTTTATTTATTTCCATTTCCAGAAACTGAACAAGGAAGAATTAATTCAGAAGATCAAATAAAAATTTTGAAAATTTTCTTCAACGCAGTTATAACTGAGCCCAAGACTAAAAGAATTAAAAAAAAATCTATTGGAATAAAAGAAATAAGTAAAAAAGTTCCTCCGTGGTCATACAAATTAATCAACGATTTGGAACAACAGGAGGGAGAAAACGAAGAAAACGTGGCAGAGGATCATCAGATTCGTTCCAGAAAAGCCAAACGTGTAGTGATTTTTACTGATAACCATCAAAATACTGATGCTAATAGCAAAAATACTAATAATCCTGATCAAGCCGACGAAGTGGCTTTGATACGTTATTCACAACAATCGGATTTTCGTCGAGACATAATCAAAGGCTCTATGCGTGCTCAAAGACGTAAAACAGTTACTTGTGAATTGTTTCAAGCAAATGTGCATTCTACTCTTTTTTTGGACAGAATAGACAAACCCCTTTTTTCTTTTGATATCTCCGGGATGATAAAATTCATTTTGAAAAACTGGATGTATAAAAAAACAACAGAATTAAGAATTTCGGATTATACGGAGGAAAAGACAAAAGAAAGTGAGAAAAAAAAAGAGGAAGAAAAAAGAGAAGAATACAAAAGAGAAGAGAAAGCACGAATAGAAATAGCGGAAGCCTGGGATAGCATTTTATTTGCTCAAGTAATAAGAGGATCCCTATTAGTAACCCAATCTTTTCTTAGAAAATATATTCTATTCCCTTCAGTGATAATAGCTAAAAATATAGCCCGTATGTTATTATTTCAATTTCCCGAGGGGTCCGAGGACTTAAAAGATTGGAATAGAGAAATGCATGTTAAATGCACCTATAATGGTGTTCAATTATCAGAAACCGAATTTCCAAAAAATTGGTTGACAGACGGTATTCAGATAAAGATCCTATTTCCTTTTTGCCTTAAACCTTGGCACAGATCTAAGGTGTCACCCCCCCAGAAAGATCCGCTGAGAAATAAAGGGCAAAAAAACGATTTTTGTTTTTTAACAGTTTGGGGAATGGAAACTGAACTTCCTTTTGGTTCTCCCAGAAAACAACGTTCATTTTTTGAACCCATTTTTAAAGAACTCAGAAAAAAGATTATCAAATTGCAAAAGAATTCTTTTTTAGTTATACAGGTTTTAAAAGAAAGAATCCATTTTTTTTTAAACCTTTCAAAAGAAAGAAAAAAATGGGTCATGAAAAACATTCTATTTTTAAAAGGAATAATAAAAGAACTTTCAAAAAGAAACCCAATTCAATTATTTGGATTAAGAGAAATATATGAATTGAGTGAAACTAAAAAAGAAAAAGATGGGATAATCAGTAATGGGATGATTAATGAATCGTCCATTCAAATTCTATTTATGAATTTGACAGAAAAAAAAATGAAAGATCTGGATGATAGAACCAGCACAATCAGGAATCAAATAGAAAAAATTACAAAAGATAAGAAGAAAGGATTTTTAACTCCGGAAATCAATATAAATATTAGTTATAATAAAAGAAGTTATCCTACTAAACTATTAGCATCAATAAAAAATATTTGGCAGAAATTAAAGAAATTAAAAAGAAGAAATGTTCGATTAATCCACAAATCATATTCTTTTTTCAAATTTTTAATTGAAAGGATATACATAGATATCCTTCTCTGTATCATTAATATTCCGAGGATCACTACACAACTTTTTTTTGATAATTCAAAAAAAATGATTGATAAATACATTTACAATAATGAAAGAAATAAAGAAAAATTTGATAAAAGAAATAAAAATACAATTCGTTTTATTTGGACTATAAAAAAATCAATTTCGGATATTAGTAATAAAAAATCAAAGATTTTTTTATCCTCATTCTCACAAGCATATGTATTTTACCAATTATATCAAACGCAAATTCGTAACTTGTATAAGTTAAGATATGTCCTTCAATATCAATATCACGGAACATCTCTTTTTCTTAAGAATAAAATAAAGGATTATTTTGAAACACAAGGAATTTTTCATTCTGAATTAAAACATAAAAATATTTGGAATTCGGGAATGATTCAATGGAAAAACTGGTTAAGGGTTCATTATCAATATGATTTATCTCCGATTAGATGGTATCGATTAGTACCACACAAATGGCGAAATAGATTCAATCAAACCCGTATAGTGCAAAATAAAGATTTAAACAAAAAGCATTCAGATGAAAAAGATCGATTAATATTAATTAATTACAAAAAATTAAATGATTTTGAATCAAATTCAAAATATAACTTTCAACAATACTATAAATATGACCTTTTTTCATATAAATCGATTAATTATGAAAATAAGAAGGATTCACATATTTCTGTATCACCATTACGTTTAAATAATAAACAAGAGATTTGTTATAATTACAATAAGATATATAAAAAGGGTAAATTCGTTGATATGACAGGAGGTATTATTCCTATTAATTTAGAAGATGATGCTATTATGAATCTGGATAAATTTACAGATAGAAAATATTTTGATTGGAGAATTTTCGATTTTTGTCTTCGAAATAAAGTCGATATTGAGTCCTGGATCGATATCGATACCAATGGTAATAAAAATACTAAGACTGGGATTAATAATTATCAAATAATTGATAAAATGGATCAAAAAGGTCTTTTTTATCTTAAAATTTCCCAAAATAGAGGAATTACGGCATCCAACAAAAAAAAAGACCTTTTTGATTGGATCGGAATGAATGAAGAAATACTAAGTCGTCCCATATCGAATCTGAAACTTTGGTTCTTTCCAGAATTTGTGCTGCTTTATAATACATATATTATGAGACCGTGGATCATACCAATCCAACTACTTCTTTTAAATTTTAATGAAAATGGTAGTGAAAATAAAAACATCACTAGAAAGAACAAAAGGAATCTTTTTCTATTTTCGAATGAAAAAAAATCGATTGAATTAGAGAATCGAAATCAAGAAGAAAAAGAATCCGCAAGTCGAGATAATCTTGAATCAGATGCACAAAATCAAGCGAACCTTGGATCACTTCTCTCAAACCAAGAAAAAGCTATTGAAGAAGATTATGCAAGCTCAGATATGAAAAAACGTATAAAGAAAAAGCAATATAAGAGCAACACGGAAGCAGAACTTGATTTCTTCCTAAAAAGGTATTTACGTTTTCAATTGAGATGGGATGATTCTTTAAATCAAAGAATGATCAATAATATCAAAGTATATTGTCTCCTACTTAGACTGATAAATCCAAGAGAAATTGCTATATCCTCTATTCAAAGGGGAGAAATGAGTTTAGATATTCTGATGATTCAAAAGGATTTAACTCTTACAGAATTAATGAAAAAGGGTATATTAATTATCGAACCAGTTCGTTTGTCTATAAAAAATGACGGACAATTTATTATGTACCAAAGTCTAAATATTTCATTGGTTCATAAGAGTAAGCCCCAAATTAATCAAAGATACCGAGAAAAAAGCTATATTGCTAAGATTAATTTGGATAAATCCATTGAAAGACATCAAAGAATGGCTGAAAATAGATACAAAAATCATTATGATTTGTTCTTTGTTCCCGAAAAAGTTTTATCCACTAAAGGACGTAAAGAATTAAGAATTCTAATTTGTTTCAATTCACGGAAGAGAGATGGTATTCATAAAAATCCAGTATTTTGCAACAACGTAAAAAACTTTGTTTTGGATAAAAGAAAACATTTTGATAAAAAGAAACTAATTAAATTAAAGTTCGTTCTTTGGCCTAATTCTCAATTAGAAGATTTATCTTGTATGAATCGATATTGGTTTGATACCAATAATGGGAGCCGCTTCAGTATGATAAGGATAAATATGTATCCACGATTGCAAATTTGTTAATTATGCGTTTTTCATATATATTCTGTACCATATATGTATGGTATATGAAACAAATAGTTGCACCCATGTATTGTCTTACCTTCCAGTCTGATACATGACTACGAATTCAATGCATGTATCAATATCCAATAGATCTATAAATGATTAACGGAATCTTCTTATTTTTTATTTTATTTTATTATTACAAAATTTTGTATCTTTTCTAAATGTAGAAATATATCATCCTTTCCTATTCCTATACGAATTTTCATATTCCTATTCCTATACGAATAAAATTGAAAAGAAAATTGGATTGATTAATTTTATTTGATAAAATTAGGAGTTCATAAAGAAATTAAGATTATTGTGTATACCAAATTAAAATGACTAGCATTATTCTTACTGATCAGTAAAATCCATTAAAAAAAAAGAGGATAGAAAATCCGTTTTATGGTAAAAAATTCATTCATTTCAGTTATTTCACAAGAAGAAAAAGAAGAAAACAGGGGGTCCGTTGAATTTCAAGTATTTCATTTCACCAATAAGATACGAAGACTGACTTCACATTTGGAATTGCACAGAAAAGACTATTTATCTCAGAGAGGTCTACGTAAAATCCTGGGAAAACGCCAACGACTGCTCTCTTATTTGTCAAAGAAAAATAGAGTACGTTATAAAGAATTAATTAGTCAGCTGGATATTCGGGAATCAAAAACTCGTTAATTGAAAAAGGAATTTGAATTATTTTATTTTTTTATTAGATCTTGAATTTTAATGAACTTCTTTTCATTTTCAGCAATTCATGAAAGAATGAATCGAGGAATAACCTATGAATGTAACAACTACAAGAAAAGACCTCATGATAGTCAATATGGGACCTCACCACCCATCAATGCATGGTGTTCTTCGGCTCATCCTTACTCTAGATGGCGAAGATGTTATTGATTGTGAACCAATATTGGGTTATTTACACAGAGGAATGGAAAAAATTGCGGAAAATCGAACAGTTATACAATATCTGCCTTATGTAACACGTTGGGATTATTTAGCTACTATGTTCACAGAAGCAATAACCGTAAATGGACCAGAACAGTTGGGAAACATTCAAGTACCTAAGAGAGCCAGTTATATCAGAGTAATTATGTTAGAGTTGAGTCGTATAGCTTCTCATCTGTTATGGCTTGGCCCCTTTATGGCAGATATTGGTGCACAGACTCCTTTTTTCTATATTTTCAGAGAAAGAGAATTAGTATATGATCTATTCGAAGCTTCCACCGGTATGAGAATGATGCATAATTATTTTCGTATCGGAGGAGTAGCGGCCGATCTACCTTATGGATGGATAGATAAATGTTTGGATTTCTGTGATTATTTTTTAACAGCGGTTTCTGAATATCAAAAACTTATTATGCGAAATCCTATTTTTTTAGAACGAGTTGAGGGGGTAGGCATTATTGGTCCAGAAGAAGCAATAAATTGGGGTTTATCGGGACCAATGCTACGAGCTTCCGGAATCCAATGGGATCTTCGTAAAGTTGATCATTATGAATGTTACGACGAATTGGATTGGGAAATCCATTGGCAAAAAGAAGGAGATTCATTAGCTCGCTATTTAGTCCGAATCGCTGAAATGAGGGAATCGATAAAAATTATTCAACAGGCTCTGGAAGGAATTCCAGGGGGACCCTATGAGAATTTAGAAACCCGATTCTTTGCTAGAGAAAGGGATCCAGAATGGAATGATTTTGAATATCGATTCATTAGTAAAAAACCTTCTCCTACTTTTGAATTACCGAAGCAAGAACTTTATGTAAGAGTTGAAGCCCCAAAGGGAGAATTGGGAATTTTTTTAATAGGAGATCAGAGTGGTTTTCCTTGGAGGTGGAAAATTCGTCCACCTGGTTTTATCAATTTGCAAATTCTTCCTCAGTTAGTTAAAAGAATGAAATTGGCCGATATTATGACAATACTAGGTAGCATAGATATCATTATGGGAGAAGTTGATCGTTAAAATGATAATTGATACAACAGAAGTACAAGATATAAATTCTTTTTCTAGATTGGAATCTTTAAAAGAAGTCTATGGAATCATAGGGATGTTTTTCCCTATTTTGACTCTTGTATTGGGAATCACAATAGGTGTACTCGTAATTGTGTGGTTAGAAAGAGAAATATCTGCAGGAATACAACAACGTATTGGTCCCGAATACGCCGGTCCTTGGGGAATTCTTCAAGCTTTAGCAGATGGGACAAAACTTATTTTCAAAGAGAATCTTTTTCCATCTAGAGGAGATACTCGTTTATTCAGTATAGGACCATCCATAGCAGTTATATCAATTTTACTAAGTTATTCAGTAATTCCTTTTAGTTATCACCTTGTTTTATCTGATCTCAATATCGGTGTTTTTTTATGGATTGCCATTTCCAGTATTGCTCCTATTGGACTCCTTATGTCAGGATATGGATCAAATAATAAATATTCTTTTTTAGGTGGTCTACGAGCCGCTGCTCAATCGATTAGTTATGAAATACCATTAACCCTTTGTGTGTTATCAATATCTCTACGTGCGATTCGTTAAAACAGAAACTTTTCTTTATTCCTTTCTTTTTCGAAAAGAAATTGAATAGATATCTCCTTTTTTTATTCATCATTCAGTTTGATGACCTAAATCAGATAGTTGTATGAGTGAAAGAAAACAGCTTAGAAATTAGCAGTAAAAAGATTGAGTCTCATTTCCTACGTACAAGAATAAAAAAAAAGTAAATAGAAGCAAGACTTTTACCCCAAGATTGGTTGATTAGTCATCCTGGCTTGAAGCGGGTTCAACTCAAAAGATCAACCACATAGAGTTTTCACTATCGTTTCTATGTATTACCATAACGGGTGATTGAGCAAAAATCAGTGGATGGTTAGGAACACCAAAATACATAAAGGATTAGTAATGGAGATTTTTTATGTAAATTATCCAAAAGGAATTTTTACATAACATAAAAAGAATAGTAATTGGGGCTTTAAGTTAGTAGAAATGATCAAGCAGTACTACCCACGATTCCGATTCAGAGTATACTCCTATCCACAGATTCAAAAATGACTATCAGGAACGAAATAATCCTTTTTTTGAAACCCCCCCTTATTTTTTTTCAAAAAGAAGAATAGGAACGAAAAAAAAAGATCTTTTTCTTATTTCCTCTATTAATAGGGATAACGTGGCATTATTCAGGAACTAATGTATAATTTTTTTTTCGTAATCAAAAAGAATGGGTTGAAATATCTATTGCTATTTCTACAAAGAGTATTTTATTGAAGGATTAAGTTATTACTCAACAAATAAAAATTCAAATTATTAAAGGATGAGATCAATTCAGAAGTGCTTTTTTAGTTATTATTATAGCAGACAGAATTCCATTGGTCTAATTCAGGACCTTCCGATAGGTTTTGACTCTATCTATATAGAATATATATTTCATTTCGAATCGATATATAGTATTTATTATACTACAAACATATCAATATAAATAATATCAATTCGGTCCTTAGATTTATTGATGGCCCTCGAGGAGCCGTATGAGGTGAAAATCTCACGTACGGTTCTGGAATAGCGATGGGAACAGTGATGTTATCATCGACTATGATTATCTAACAGTTCAAGTACAGTTGATATAGTTGAGGCCCAGTCCAAATATGGTTTTTGGGGATGGAATTTGTGGCGTCAACCTATAGGGTTTTTCATTTTTCTAATTTCTTCCCTAGCAGAATCTGAGAGATTACCTTTTGATTTACCAGAAGCAGAGGAAGAATTAGTAGCAGGTTATCAAACCGAATATTCGGGTATCAAATTTGGGTTATTTTACGTTGCTTCCTATCTAAATCTATTAGTTTCTTCGTTATTTGTAACAGTTCTTTACTTAGGAGGTTGGAATATCTCTATTCCTTACATATTCGTTTCTGAGCTATTTGAAATAAATAAAGTAGGTAGCGTCTTTGGAACGACAATTGGTATTTTTATTACATTAGCTAAAACTTATTTGTTCTTGTTTATTTCTATCACAACAAGATGGACTTTACCTAGACTAAGAATAGACCAATTATTAAATCTTGGATGGAAATTTCTTTTACCCATTTCTCTCGGTAATCTATTATTAACAACTTCTTTCCAACTCCTTTCATTGTAAAGGAAAGAAAAAGGAATAGGATATTCTAGATTTACGACTTCTCTCAAATAGCAAACAAGAGAAAGAAACAAACATAAAATTATTCATAGATCTTTACGATATGTTCCCTATGGTAACTGGGTTCATGAATTACGGTCAACAAACAGTACGAGCTGCAAGGTACATTGGTCAAGGGTTCATCATTACCTTATCCCACGCAAATCGTTTACCTGTAACTATTCAATATCCTTATGAAAAATTAATTACATCCGAGCGTTTCCGCGGCCGAATCCATTTTGAATTTGATAAATGCATTGCTTGTGAAGTATGTGTTCGTGTATGTCCTATAGATCTACCTGTTGTTGATTGGAAATTGGAAACTGGTATACGAAAGAAACGCTTGCTTAATTACAGTATTGATTTCGGAATTTGTATTTTTTGTGGTAACTGTGTTGAGTATTGTCCAACAAATTGTTTATCAATGACTGAAGAATATGAACTTTCTACTTATGATCGTCACGAATTGAATTATAATCAAATCGCTTTGGGTCGTTTACCAATGTCAGTAATTAACGATTATACAATTCGAACAATTTCGAATTCGCCTCAAAAATAAAAAAAAAAATGTTAAAACCCTTTGATTAAAGAGGAATCTCCACCAATTAGTAAGGTTCAATTTGATCTAATCTACAGGAATGAGTTCTTTATTTTTTTTTGTTAGTTAATAACTAGAAATTCCAATTAACTGTTGATTCGTTGGCAAGAAGTGCGATTAAAGTTGGATTGAAAATGGAATCTAATAATATAATTTGAGTTTTGAGCTAAATTACCCTTTTCTTTGGTGTAAATCTTTTGGGTAAAGAGAAAACCATATTATATTGGTCCACTAATTGGACCTAGACCCATTTTAAATCCATTCGATTTGAATTAAATGAAATTAGGAGCATATCCTAAAAAAATTCCTTGTCGGGTCAATAAAATCATGAAAAACATTTCAATTTATTTCTCTTTTACATATAATAATGGATTTGCCTGGACCAATACATGATTTTCTTTTAGTTTTTCTGGGATCAGGTCTTATATTAGGAAGTCTAGGAGTGGTATTACTTACCAATCCAATTTATTCTGCCTTTTCCTTGGGATTGGTTCTTGTTTGTATATCCTTATTTTATATTCTATCAAACTCCCACTTTGTAGCGGCTGCGCAGCTCCTTATTTATGTAGGAGCTATAAACGTTTTAATTCTATTTGCTGTGATGTTCATGAATGGTTCAGAATATTACAAAGATTTGAATCTTTGGACTGTTGGAGATGGGATTACTTCGTTGGTTTGTACAAGTATTTTTGTTTCACTAATGACTACTATTTTAGATACGTCTTGGTACGGGATTATCTGGACGACAAAGTCAAACCAGATTATCGAGCAAGATTTGATAGGTAATAGTCAACAAATCGGAATTCATTTATCAACAGATTTTTTTCTTCCATTTGAACTCATTTCCATAATTCTTTTAGTTGCTTTGATAGGTGCAATTGCTGTTGCTCGTCAATGATAAATCTTTATAACTATTAATAGCAATCAAAATTCAACTTTGTTTTCTGTTATCAAATCCATTTCTATTCAATTCTATTTGAAAACTGTTCATGTATAAAATATAAATTCTTTATTTTGATACATTACCAAATATCAATCTATTCCTTTGTTTTGTACTTGTTATATTATAGTCAATTCAATAAGTTGAATTCTTGTTCATATTGAAATGAATCAAAATTAATAAGGAGCTGGTCAATGATACTCGAACATGTACTTGTTTTGAGTGCCTATTTATTTTCTATTGGTATCTATGGATTGATCACGAGTCGAAATATGGTTAGGGCCCTTATGTGTCTTGAACTTATCCTCAATGCGGTTAATATAAATTTCGTAACATTTTCAGATTTTTTTGATAGTCGACAATTAAAAGGAGATATTTTCTCCATTTTTGTTATAGCTATTGCAGCCGCCGAAGCAGCTATTGGGTTAGCTATTGTTTCGTCAATTTATCGTAACAGAAAATCAACTCGTATCAATCAATCGAATTTGTTAAATAAATGAATAAATAAGTAGTATTAATTAATTATATTTATATATTATTAATTATAGAAATTAGAATATTCATCAATTCAAATTAGCATGTATAATACGCAGGTTTGATAAAAACGTAAGAAATCAAAGCATCTTGGGCCGATCTCATTACTCGATCCGGAATTCGATTGATTAGAAAAATTATGTTAAAATCCATTGATTCATCTAGTGTCTAAATATATGATACATTTACAAGTTTACTAGATTGAAAATTGATGACATTCAAAAACTTATAGATCCGATGTCACATTCAGTAAAGATTTATGATACATGTATAGGATGTACTCAATGTGTGCGAGCCTGCCCAACAGATGTATTAGAAATGATACCGTGGGATGGATGTAAAGCTAAGCAAATTGCTTCTGCTCCAAGAACAGAGGACTGTGTCGGTTGTAAGAGATGTGAATCCGCCTGTCCAACGGATTTTTTGAGCGTTCGAGTTTATTTATGGCATGAAACAACTCGAAGCATGGGTCTAGCGTATTAATACGTTCCGGAAAAAACCACGTAAATACATTTTGAATACAATTGATTTTTTTTTACCGACAAAAACCCGTGCTCAAAATAGATAATATATTATTCTTTTTTCTTTATCGAGTACGGGTTTTTTTTGTCCAAGTGTATCTTGTCTTTACCACGAATTATTTTCCTTGGTTAACAATAATTGTACTTTTGCCGATATTCGCAGGTTCTTTAATTTTCTTTCTACCTCATAGAGGAAATAAGGTAATAAGGTGGTATACTATATGCATATCTATTTTAGAGCTCCTTTTAACTACCTATACATTCTGTTATCATTTCCAATTGAACGATCCATTAACCCAACTAACAGAGGATTATAAATGGATTAATTTTTTTTATTTTTACTGGAGATTGGGAATAGATGGACTTTCTATAGGACCTATTTTACTGACGGGATTTATCACCACTTTAGCTACTTTAGCGGCTCGGCCAGTTACTCGAGATTCCCGATTATTCCATTTCCTGATGTTAGCAATGTACAGCGGTCAAATAGGATCATTTTCTTCTCGAGACCTTTTACTTTTTTTCATTATGTGGGAGTTAGAATTAATTCCCATTTATCTACTTCTATTGATGTGGGGGGGAAAGAAACGTCTGTATTCCGCTACAAAATTTATTTTGTACACTGCGGGAGGTTCCATTTTTCTATTAATAGGGGTTCTGGGTATTGGTTTATATGGTTCCAACGAACCAATATTAAATTTGGAAACATTAGCTAATCAATCGTATCCGGTGGGACTGGAAATAATATTCTATATTGGATTTTTTATTGCTTTTGCTGTTAAATTACCGATTATACCCTTACATACATGGTTACCAGACACCCATGGAGAGGCACATTATAGTACTTGTATGCTTCTAGCCGGAATTTTATTAAAAATGGGAGCATATGGGTTGGTTCGGATCAATATGGAATTATTACCTCATGCTCATTCTATATTTTCTCCCTGGTTGATTATAGTAGGCGCAATCCAAATAATCTATGCAGCTTTAACATCTCCTGGTCAACGTAATTTAAAAAAAAGAATAGCCTATTCCTCTGTATCTCATATGGGTTTCATAATTATTGGAATTGGCTCGATAACTGATACGGGACTCAATGGAGCCATTTTACAAATAATCTCTCATGGATTTATCGGCGCTGCTCTTTTTTTCTTGGCAGGAACGAGTTATGATAGAATACGTCTTGTTTATCTCGACGAAATGGGTGGAATGGCTATCCACCTTCCAAAAATATTCACGATGTTCAGTATCTTATCAATGGCTTCCCTTGCATTACCGGGTATGAGTGGTTTTCTTGCAGAATTGATAGTATTTTTTGGAATAATTAACAGCCAAAAATATCTTTTAATGCCAAAAATACTAATTACTTTTGTAATGGCAATTGGAATGATATTAACTCCTATTTATTTATTATCTATGTTACGCCAAATGTTCTATGGATACAAGTTATTTAATGTTCCAAACTCTTATTTTTTTGATTCTGGGCCGCGAGAGTTATTTGTTTCGATCTCTATCCTTCTACCAATAATAGCTATTGGTATTTATCCAGATTTCGTTCTCTCACTATCTGTTGACAAGGTCGAAGCTATTATATCTAATTATTTTTATCAATAGTTTTCATCAATAAAAGAAAAAATAAAAAAAGAATCCTATTATTATTTTTAATATTGTTCGTTGTACAATGAAAAAAAAAGTCTTTTTTCTCTTAAGTAAAAAAAAAATTGGAATTGTAAACAGATATTTTTGGTCTTTATGAGAACCTTTTGAATCAAGTATTGTAGTGATTCAAATGGTTCTCGACAGCCTACATGAAGTAGGAAGTTTTCTTATCTTCTATTCTTACTTATTTTTATATTCTATTTCTATATAGGCTTGTTCTATGTTTGTATTTGTCGGGATTTTTTTTAATTTAATTAGATCTTAATGTAAATTAAATGAACCATAACTATGTAATCCTATTCCTAATAAATTGACCCCAAAATAGCATATCCAAATTATAAGAAAGCCCATAGAAGCCACAATTGCGCAATTTAAACTTTCCCAATTTTTATTTGTTCGAGTATGTAAATAAATCGCAAATAGGGTCCAAGTAATAAATGCCCAAGTTTCCTTTGGGTCCCAATTCCAATATGATCCCCATGCCTCATTAGCCCATACTGCTCCCGAAAGAATACCTATGGTTAAAAAGATAAACCCGAGACTAATAATACGATAACTCCACTGATCTAATTGTTGAATCAGTTGAGCCCTGTAATAATTTCGAGAAGAAAAAAAAGAAGTGTTTAGTAAAACATTGCTTCTTTCATTCATGTATTGGATCTCGACAAAGGAAAATGACTCATTTAAAAAATTGTTTTTTTTACTAAAAATCCTTATGGCTTTTCGCAATGTAATGACTAAGAGAGCTACTGATAATAATGATCCCCATAAAAGAGCTGCGTAGCCCAATATCATCATACTTACATGCATCATTAACCATTGGGATTGGAGAGCAGGTACTACTATTTCGGATTGATGCATTTCAGTTAAAAGACCTGAAGTAGCAAAGCCTTGGGTAAAAATAGTACTTGGCGCGGTTATTGCGCTTAAATAATTTTTATGTTTTTTAAAATACGGAACCATATGAATAATGGAGAAACTCCATGAAAGAAAAATTAATGATTCATATAAATCACTTAACGGGAAATGTCCCGAATAAATCCAACGAGTGACTAATAATCCTGTTATACAGAAAAAAGTAGCTATCATGCCTTTTTCTGACGAATCATATAGTCCTACGATTTCATCGACCGATAAGCTTATCAAAAAAATTGTAATTACAATTGAAACGATCGAAAAGGATATATGAGTTAATATATGTTCTAAAGTGGAAAATATCATAAAAATTTTTTAATTTAATTAAAATGAAAAAGTGGGGTAAACCAATTCTACGGAATTGAAATCAGGAATTGAATTTATTATAGGACTTATTCTATTTGTTTTAGAAGATGCCATGCCGCCACTCGGACTCGAACCGAGATGCTCTAGCACTGCTTCCTAAGAGCAGCGTGTCTACCGATTTCACCATAGCGGCGTACTCAAAATAATAATAATCTATTATTATTTAATCGTCGAGATTGAAGGAGTCAATTCAATTCAATATTTTTTTTCTTTCATTTTCATTCAAAGTGATGAGAAAGAACTCATTTCGTTTCAATATGGATTGAAGCGTTCCCCATAAAAATCTTTATTATCATTTTATTTCATTTTTGAATTAAAATGGAAGGTGTCCGTTTTTTATTTAACAGAGACGTTTTCGTCGTTTATGCTCGCCTAAAATTGAGATCTTGTAACTAAATAGTTATGACTTCAATCCAAGGATAAAGATAGAACTCAAAAAAAAAGTTATTTTTCATTTTTGAATTTTAAAATTCATTTATCATTTATCTGATTTTATGAATCTTAGATTCACTTTTTTTTATCAATGAACAAAAAAAGTCTTTTTATGGATCACAGTACAGTGTGACATTCCCAATTTTTTTATTTAACTATTTGTAATTTGTAGAACTTTGTATTAACCCTTAGGTTGGTTTTTCGTCCTGTAAAGAATTTTATTTAGGATTTCGAAAACTAATTCGATATTGGCCTGAACTGAACATCTTGTCTAACAAAAAACTTTTTTTGTAATTTAATTATTTATTATGATATGACAGATAAGTGTACCGATGAGGAAAATAAGAATCCCCACCGGATAAAACATATTCAAAAAAAAGTGAAACCTTGTATCTTTTTTAAAAAAAAAAAAAGTACCATTTTCAGATTAAGATTATTTAATCGAGTGTTTGACTATTTAATTGTCGCACAAAAAAGCTTTTTGAATTCCCGGTAGAAAGAGACTTCGCTAAGGAAAAAGCTTTCAACGCTGTCCAATATACCTTCCTTTTCCAAATGTTTTTACGAATACGTTTTTTTGAGATAGAAGTACGTTTTTTTGGAACTGCCATGAAAAATTTGAAAAAGTTATTCATTTCTCTAGTTGAATGTGAAAGACATCTATTGGTCAAACAATTCCATTTTTTCTTTTTTTTTATATCTCTGTCTATTTTCGTCATGCTCTATTTATACATGTAACAAAATACACCAAAAAGTTCAAAAAAACCAATCCTTACCTAACAAATTCCAAATTCTTTAAATTACTGTAGTTTTTTATTAGTTGGTCAAGCTCAAAAGAAAAAGAAAAGAGCGAGTACACATTTTTTTGATTTTCAAATTCGAATTAAACTAGTAGTTAATCAAAGGATACATGATTTTCTAAAAGTCATCTTAGTAATTTCGTCTTTTCTTTTAAGTCTATTTCTTCTCCCTGGTATTGAAACAAAAGTGTGGGATATTCTAGCGTTTTCTACAAAGAAAAAGAAATGTCTTTTATTCGAATGGAAAATAATCAGTTCTACCATGAATTAGTTAATGATTATGAATAAACGAACTAAAAAA
Organism: Syzygium oleosum; assembly: GCF_021117445.2. Taxonomy (NCBI): domain Eukaryota; kingdom Viridiplantae; phylum Streptophyta; class Magnoliopsida; order Myrtales; family Myrtaceae; genus Syzygium; species Syzygium oleosum. Next base: position 274,021 of record NW_026607550.1, on the reverse strand, counting down.
AAAAAGAACTAGTTCTTTTTTTGGGGGGCCAGTTTTGATATGGATCATCCTATTATTTCTATCAAAATAAAGTAATGTATTAACTACTCTATTTTGGTATAATTATTTGCTCTATGGATATAAATTATCGTAATACGTAATAATAATTGAATTTTTTCTGCATTTTCCTAAAAATCTTACTTAATATTCAATATTAATAAAATGAATTAGTGTGTTATTTCATTTTAAATATAAATAGTAACTTGATCATATTCATATCATTTGACCAATTCGAACTTCTTGATTTGAATATTTGAAGTATTGGGTAAAGAAGAAAGATTCAGAATAATTAGGAATAGAAAAGTCTATTTAAGTTTTCCATATCTTGATTTTTTATTGAACCTATAAAAAGATATAAGAGCCGGTGAATTAGAAAGAATTAATTAAAAATAAAAAGGTTTTTTTATGGAATATACATATCAATATTCATGGATTATCCCCTTCATTCCACTTCCAGTTCCTATGTTAATAGGAGTGGGACTTCTCCTTTTTCCAACGGCAACAAAAAATCTTCGCCGTATGTGGGCTTTTCCTAGTATTTTATTGTTAAGTATAGTTATGATACTTTCGGTCTATCTATCTATTCAGCAAATAAATAGAAGTTTTATCTATCAATATGTATGGTCTTGGACCATTAATAATGATTTTTCTTTAGAGTTCGGTCACTTAATCGATCCACTTACTTTTATTATGTTAATATTAATTACTACTGTTGGAATTTTGGTTCTTTTTTATAGTGACAATTATATGTCTCATGATCAAGGATATTTGCGATTTTTTGCTTCTATGAGTTTTTTCAATACTTCCATGTTGGGATTAGTTACTAGTTCGAATTTGATCCAAATTTATATTTTTTGGGAATTAGTTGGAATGTGTTCTTATCTATTAATAGGTTTTTGGTTCACACGACCTAGTGCGGCGACTGCTTGCCAAAAAGCGTTTGTAACGAATCGTGTAGGCGATTTTGGTTTATTATTAGGAATTTTAGGTCTTTATTGGATAACCGGTAGTTTTGAATTTCGGGATTTGTTCCAAATATTCAATAACTTGATTTCTAATAATGAGGTTCCTTTTTTATTTCTTACTTTGTGTGCCTTTCTTTTATTTGCCGGTGCAGTTGCTAAATCGGCACAATTCCCCTTTCATGTATGGTTACCTGATGCCATGGAAGGCCCTACTCCTATTTCGGCTCTTATACATGCCGCTACTATGGTAGCAGCGGGCATTTTTCTTGTAGCTCGACTTCTTCCTCTTTTTATAATCATACCTTACATAATGAATTTCATATCTTTAATAGGTATAATAACAGTATTATTAGGAGCTACTTTAGCTCTTGCTCAAAAAGATATTAAAAGAGGTTTAGCTTATTCTACAATGTCTCAATTGGGTTATATGATGTTAGCTCTAGGTATGGGGTCTTATCGAGCCGCTTTATTTCATTTGATTACTCATGCTTATTCGAAAGCATTGTTGTTTTTAGGA
>NW_026607550.1:250000-252500 GCF_021117445.2 Syzygium oleosum | reverse complement strand
CTCAATATCGATATCATCAATAAGAAAACCTTTAGGCTTGTTATCCAGGAACTTGTTCAGAAATACTGTAATGAAAGGAACATAGGAGTTTGTCGCTAGGTATTTGACCAAATAGGATCGTCCAGTTCCTATAGAACCTATTACTAAAATACCCCTAGAGGGGGATAGGGCTAAGCGGAGCGAAAAGGGTTTTCCATGAGATGTGAAATGAAAACTATTAGCCCCACACGAGGTTTGTGAATAAGTGATTGTCTGATAATGAGCAAGGAATATCCGTCTTTCTGCTAAACAGAATGTATTGAACTCATAATTCATTAGATACTTTTTATGAATGTCAACTAAGTATCGTAAGTAAATTGCTCCCGGTTGTTCAATCATTTGATAACCAGAGTCATTCTTTGATAAATGATCACTATGAGTCAAACTCAATAGAATTTGATCAATCCTTTTTTCTGTCGTTAAGGTGGAAAACTGAACCAAGAATTCTCTTTCTTTATCATCAATCGAATCACTGTTCGCGACCCAGGATTCTATTTTATCATCAATCCAATCACCGTTCACATTTTTTCTTTTTCTTATCAATGAATAGATCTCTTTACTTGTATGACTTAGATGTCTCGTCTTTTTCGAAAAAGTGATTCGATGGATGGGATTTGGTATGATACTTATGAGATCGATGAGATTGATATTCAAATATTTCTTCTTAGAACGTATTGATTTGACCCCATAAGCGGGACCACCACCCCATAGCATGTTGCCGCCAGAAGCAGAACCCCGTATTTCTTCTAGAGAATCTCCTAATTTTTCCAGAGCAACTAGAAAGAGATTCTTTAACCAGAAAGAATTCAGTTCAGATGTAGGGTACCTATCCAGAAGTTTTCGCAACTCCATCATGTATGATGGAATCATCCAAGATTTGACCTTTTCGAACTCTGTCTGTAACTCACTATAGGCTCGGGAAACAAAGAGAAGATGTGTACGAACGATATATGTAGCAACAAGAAGAAGGAAAAGGATTGAATAGAGGAACTCCCGAACATTTGGAGATCTCAGATGGGTCGATATCAATGGTGACTCATTATTTCGATGAATCATTTCTTCGGACAGAAGAAGATTATGTAAACACTTACTCGAAATCTCACTTATCAGATTCCATTGTGGAAGACAGAATTTTTTCTGAAGAATTTGCCATGATATATCTGATCCATGCATAATATCATGAAAAATGGATACAAATTTTTGACTGCTACTTAGTATCGGCAATAGGTCTGAAAAAGTATCTAAAAATATCCAATTTAGATATTTGTACCCTGTCGAGGTAAGGAACCATGGCATATATGTTTGGAATAGATTCCATTTTGAGAGAGTTGAAAAAGCACTATCTCGTTGAAAGGTTCTATACATCTGTCCTTTCTCAACGCATTTCTTTAGACAAAGACTCCGTTTTTTCCTCTTTTCGGATGGTAAATATTTCTCAGAACATGGAGTGTGAATCAAACCCATGTTTGAATTGAAATTGAGATACTGATACAAGTTCTTCCCTTCTGAATCAGATAGATTCATATCGGAAAGAGGTTGACAATAAGTTCTTTCAAAATTGACTATTTGTCCCTCTGTTAGAGGTGTTCCAGAAATGTCTGCGATCGAGTAAATAGCTCTACGAACTAATGGATCGGATCGAATTGCAAAATGGAAAGATTTGTACAAGTTAGACCTTTCGTCACCACTTTGTGGAAAATCGTTAGGTATGAATATGTTAGATACCTGTGACTCGATTGGTGAAATAGTATCTCTCTCCAAAAAAGCGTATTTTTTTTTACCGCCGCACAAAGAAAATATTTGGTTGCGAATGAATAAGATATTGAGGAATTGTCCATATGTAAAATCATAATTATTGATACGGGCCCTTTCCACATAAAAGGGGAATCTTTTGTTACAATAGAAGCAGAAGTGATGTGGATTATTCAAGAATCGAAGTCGATTTGCTTTATAAAAAGAAGATATCAATGAACTTCTATGAAATGGTTTCACGGGATTCAGCCAATTGTCTTGATCGTGGGATATCATTGAGAAATAGGAATCCGTGTTATCAAAAGATTTCCTGCGATTATTTCTAGTATGGAATGAGTCAATCATCCACTTTGGTATCTTATTGAACAAAAATGGTGATATTGTTCCTCCATTGATCAAGAATTTCGATTTTTGGGAAGTATCATGATCATCCAATAATAATGGTTTCCATTTTTTCAAATGAACGATTTGAAGACCTATTGATTCTAACAACTGATTGCAGAGTTGATCATTCGGACCTTTCAATTCATAGACGTGGATCTCGGACCTATGAATGGGGGTATTCCCGAAACTCACAAAGAAAAAAGGAAGTGAGTTAGACAAAAAAAGAAGAAACTTGGACAAAAAGAGAAGTAACTTGGACAAAACGAAACGAAGTGACTTAGACAAATCTTTTTTGTCGATAACCTCAGACCAATCAATCGAATAT
>NW_026607550.1:240000-242500 GCF_021117445.2 Syzygium oleosum | reverse complement strand
GCAATGACAAGAAATGTGCGCCGTGGTGGAAAAATATGGGTACGTATATTTCCAGACAAACCAGTTACAGTAAGACCTACGGAAACACGTATGGGTTCGGGTAAAGGATCTCCCGAATATTGGGTAGCTGTCGTTAAACCAGGTAGAATACTTTATGAAATGGGGGGAGTAGCAGAAAATATAGCCAGAAAGGCTATTTCAATAGCGGCGTCCAAAATGCCTATACGAACTCAATTTATGATTTCGGGATAGGAACGTAGAACCAAAGGAAAGAAGTCTTGGGGATAAAAAAACAATTGCAGGTTTCTTTTTGACAAACAATATTTCTTTTTTTTTTTACTTCGCCCTTTGCATTAACATTGAAAGAACAGATTAAAAAATGATATGATTCAACCTCAAAGCCATTTGAATGTAGCGGATAACAGCGGGGCCCGAGAATTAATGTGTATTAGAATCATAGGAGCTAGTAATCGCCGATATGCTCATATCGGTGACATTATTGTTGCTGTGATCAAGGAAGCATTACCAAACACACCTCTAGAAAGATCAGAAGTGATCAGAGCTGTAATTGTACGTACTTGTAAAGAACTTAAACGTGACAACGGTATGATAATACGATATGATGATAATGCTGCAGTTGTGATTGATCAAGAAGGAAATCCAAAAGGAACTCGAGTTTTTGGTGCGATTGCCCGAGAATTGAGACAGTTAAATTTCACTAAAATAGTTTCATTAGCACCTGAGGTATTATAAGATGAGATTATACGTAATATAGTTCTATTATACATAGTATTTGGATGAAATAGATTAATTAGTGGATTAGGTTGTATCTGACGCATATCCCTTTATTTAATAAATAAAATATAAAAATAAATAAAAAATAGCATGTTGATTATATCAAAAATGGGAGGCAACCCAAAATTTAGTTTATCATGGGTAGGGATACTATTGCTGACATAATAACCTCTATACGAAATGCTGACATGAATAGAAAAGGGACGATTCAAATAGCATCCACTAACATCACGGAAAACATTGTTAAAATACTTTTAAGAGAAGGTTTTATCAAAAACGTGAGGAAGCATCAGGAAAACAACAAATATTTTTTGGTTTTAACCCTACGACATAGAAGGAATAGGAAAGGACCCTATCGAACTATTTTAAATTTAAAACGTATCAGTAGGCCTGGCCTACGAATCTATTCGAACTATCAACGAATTCCTAGAATTTTAGGCGGGATGGGGATTGTAATTCTTTCGACTTCTCGAGGTATAATGACAGACCGAGAGGCTCGACTCGAAAGAATCGGCGGAGAAATTTTGTGTTATATATGGTAATCTTTCTGATATCCGAATTGGATCCGGAATTTCCTATTTGTCAAAAGAAAAAAGGGTGGGTTAGTTGATATCATTCCTACTACATTAGGTGATACTTCTAGGGCTTTTACCTAGAATGAAAGAACAAAAAAATGGATTCATGAAGGTTTCATTAATGAATCACTTCTCCTTCTAAATGGTATGTATGCTCGGGGTTTTTCGATAATGAAGATCTAATTCTAGGTTATGGTTCATGAAGGATCCGACGGAGTTTTATACGTATACGATGGGGGGAGAGGGGCAAAATTGAAGTAAGTCATTATGATTCAACCAGAGGGCGTATAATTTATAGATGCCACAACAAGGATTCGAATGATTAGGTTGTTTTTTCAACTTCAGCATTCCCTTCATGGGGATACAATTTGAGGTTCAACATTTCAAGAAACTTATTTTCTTCCAATAAATAGAGTCAGAATTAAGTTAAGGAACGACAACTATGAAAATAAGGGCCTCCGTTCGTAAAATTTGTGAAAAATGTCGACTGATCCGTAGGAGGGGACGAATTATAGTAATTTGTTCTAATCCGAGACATAAACAAAGACAAGGATAATCTTTTGAAAAGGGGCTCTCTAACGTAAAGGACCCAATGAAAAAAATAGGATCTGTTTTGACATGAAATGGATATATCCATATATCTCGAATTTCTATTTATGAGATGATAAAGTATGGCAAAATCTAGACCAAGAACTGGTTCACGTACGAATGCCCGTAGTGGTTCACGTAAAAGTACACGTAGAATACCAAAGGGAGTTATTCATGTTCAAGCAAGTTTCAACAATACCATTGTGACTGTTACAGATGTACGGGGTCGGGTAATTTCTTGGTCCTCCGCCGGTACTTGTGGATTCAATGGTACAAGAAGGGGGACGCCATTTGCTGCTCAAACCGCAGCAGGAAATGCTATTCGGACAGTAGTAGATCAAGGTATGCAACGAGCAGAAGTCATGATAAAAGGTCCTGGTCTCGGAAGAGATGCAGCATTACGAGCTATTCGTCGAAGTGGTATACTATTAAATTTCGTACGTGATGTAACCCCTATGCCACATAATGGCTGTAGACCTCCTAAAAAAAGACGTGTGTAGAAATGAAAATAAAAGAGATTTCAAGAGAAATAAACGATTCAA
>NW_026607550.1:217500-235000 GCF_021117445.2 Syzygium oleosum | reverse complement strand
TATCAGACTACTTGTCTTCTTGTAGTTGGATCTCCAAGTTTTTGGAATGCTCCAAATTCCACTTGAGCATCCAAATCCGGGTCAATACCAGCAAAAACATCTCTGAACAAGGTTCTAGCACCATGCCAAATGTGTCCGAAGAAGAAGAGCAGAGCAAACGAAGCATGTCCAAAAGTAAACCAACCCCTTGGACTGCTACGAAAAACACCATCGGATTTCAAAGTAGCACGATCTAATTCAAAAATTTCACCTAATTGGGCACGTCTAGCATATTTTTTCACAGTAGCAGGATCACTATAACTGACTCCATTGAGTTCCCCCCCATAGAACTCAACAGTTACACCTACTTGTTCAACACTATACTTCGATTCCGCCCTTCGAAAAGGAACGTCGGCTCGAACAATTCCGTCTCCGTCTACCAAAACAACCGGAAATGTTTCAAAAAAAGTAGGCATACGACGTACAAAAAGTTCACGCCCTTCTTTATCTCGAAAGATAGGATGTCCTAACCACCCAACAGCTATTCCATCCCCGTTGTCCATTGAGCCCGCTCTGAATAATCCCCCCTTTGCCGGATTATTACCGATATAATCATAAAAAGCTAATTTTTCAGGAATTTTAGACCAAGCTTCTGATAAACTTTGATTTTTGGCTAGCCCAGCACCAACTCTTCGATATATTTCTTGCTGGAAATATCCCTGATCCCATTGATAACGAGTGGGACCAAATAATTCGATAGGGGTAGTTGCTGAACCATACCACATAGTTCCAGCAACAACAAAAGCTGCAAAAAAGACAGCAGCGATACTACTGGAAAGGACGGTTTCAATATTGCCCATACGTAATCCTTTATATAGACGTTGGGGCGGACGGACACTAAGATGAAATAGGCCCGCTAATATGCCTAAAGTACCTGCTGCAATATGATGAGAGGCTATTCCTCCCGGAACAAAAGGATCAAAACCTTCTACACCCCACGCTGGATTTACAGGTTGTACCTTTCCAGTTAGTCCATAAGGATCGGACACCCATATTCCAGGACCATACAATCCTGTTACATGAAATGCGCCAAACCCAAAGCAAGCCACCCCTGAAAGAAATAAATGAATTCCAAAAATTTTTGGCAAATCCAAAGAAGGTTTTCCTGTACGCTCATCACAAAATATTTCTAAATCCCAATACACCCAATGCCAGATAGCTGCCAAGAAGCACAAGCCAGAAAACACAATATGTGCACCGGCCACGCCTTCGTAACTCCAAATACCCGGATTCGTTATAGTCCCTCCTGTAATACTCCAGCCGCCCCATGAATTGGTTATTCCTAAACGAGTCATGAAGGGTATAACGAACATACCTTGTCTCCACATTGGATCAAGAACGGGATCAGAGGGATCAAAAACTGCTAATTCATATAGAGCCATCGAACCGGCCCAACCAGCAACTAAAGCTGTATGCATTATATGGACAGAAAGCAAACGGCCGGGATCATTTAATACGACGGTATGAACACGATACCAAGGCAAACCCATGTAAATACCCCTTTATCAACGAAAAATAGACACTATGTAACTTTATTGCATTGGAAAAAAATATGCTATGGACCTCCCATTTTCAGGGGATTATCTCGGAGAAAGGATTAATATTTGTTCTATTATTTTTTTTTAGTAAAAATGGAACAATTCGGTTCGTAGGAACAAAGAGAAGCAGATCTATTCTATACCCGATAAGTACCAATACGCAATGGGGGTTGATCCCATTTTCTATGAACGAATGTATACATATTTGTTAATCATTCAAAAGACCTATTCGTAAGAATTTTTTTCCCAATCTATGGATAAAATATGATAAAAGACAATATTATTAAGATTATTAAGAAAATAAACGCATTGTTACGCTTCCACATCAAAGTGAAATATAGTACTTAATTCTTTTTTCTTTCATTTTATGCCTATTGGTGTTCCAAAAGTACCCTTTCGAAGTCCTGGAGAGGAAGATGCCTCTTGGGTTGACGTATAGTGCGACTTGTCAGATATATTGGGTCATATGGGATTTCCCCGTTCTCTCCCCCGATCGAGATATCCTCTGTTTCGCCCAAAAAAGATTTTGAATTATCAAAAAATTGGAGCGTGAAGTGAAATCAAGTGAAATTATATCCTTTTTTGTTTTGGAGGGTATTCAAATTTATATTATCAATTAGAAAAGTCTATAGAATAATTTATGGTTGGACCAATAAAATGAAGTATTCAGACTCCGTTTAAAAAAAACCCAATTGGTAATATATTTATGATTACTACTACTTATATTATAGATCATAAAATCTTTTTTTTTTATATAATAAGAGAGTAATCTTAAACTTTTAATCAAGCGAGTAATATGATAAATTAATATGATAAATACGTTGAATATTTGGCATTGGCAGAAGACATGAATTGAATTGAAAAAGAAGTAAGTCGTAGGAAAAAGACGTAGTATTAGTGCCATTTGTCCTATATGTGCAAATCAAAATCGGGCAGATTTTTTTTACTCGGAGTAGAGCATAAACCTAAAAGAATTGAAAAAAGGCCCATTCAGGAACAAGAAAATGACATCGTGATTTGGATTAGATCTCGATGAAACAATACATCAATGAGAAGTTTATTTGATAAGTTTAATGGATTTTTTGTGGAGGGAAAGGGGACAAAACCAAAACTCATCTTTCTTGAAAAGTGGAAGAAAAAAAAGCCGCTTCATTAAGAAATTCTAAAATTAGATTAGAAAAGAAAGGGCCCCGCTATGAAAAAAAAAAGAAAGAGGGCTGGAATCTACACATTGATTCTTTTTTTTTCGCAATTTTTGTTGAACCGTATGCATCAAAAGGTGCATGTACGGCTCTTAAGGGATACAAATTTTATCCTAATCAACCGACTTTATCGAGAAAGATTACTTTTTTTAGGCCAAGAGGTTGATAGCGAGATTTCGAATCAACTTATTGGTCTTATGGTATATCTCAGTATAGAGAATGATAACAAGGATCTGTATTTGTTTATAAACTCTCCTGGCGGATGGGTAATCCCCGGAGTAGCTATTTATGATACTATGCAATTTGTGCAACCCGATGTGCATACAATATGCATGGGATTAGCCGCTTCAATGGGATCTTTTATCCTGGTCGGCGGAGAGATTACCAAACGTCTAGCATTCCCTCACGCTTGGCGCCAATGAGTTTTTTAAGAACAAAAAAAAAAGACTATGCCTTCGCCATATGAAATAGGAATATTAAGTAATAATAGCATGGCACTTCGAATTCGATATGAGAAATTTTTTTTTCAAAACATTAGATTATATATCGAAAGAGTAGTATGAAATTAGTATAAAATAAAGGGTATTCTCGATTTTTTCTTATTTATCGGTGACCATTACCATTTCAGCGTCACAAACTTTTTTGTTTTCACAACAGAAAACTTTTAACAATATTTATGTTATTGTTATGAAAGAGTACGAAAAAAAAAAAAAGAAACTTTGGGATTGCTGAATCACAGACGAGAGAAATATATAAAAAGCAACGGAGCCATCATAGTATTTTTTAACTGCTCCGAAAGGAAGGATGGTAATTGGATCATTTCCCGATCTGAATCGGATAAACCCTATATCTATATTTTTTTCTCTTTCTTCGATGGAAATGGAAGGTAAAGTGAATTCCATTGTATAGCCGTATGCAATGTGCAAAGGATGCCTGTACGGTTGCTCAATTCTATCTTTCTTTTTTTATTATTCTTTATCTCTTCTCCTCACCAGATAGAGGAACCATTTGTTATATTATCAGGGTAATGATACATCAACCTGCGAGTTCTTTTTATGAGGCGCAAACGGGAGAATTTATCCTGGAAGCAGAAGAACTACTGAAACTGCGCGAAACCATCACAAGAGTTTATGTACAAAGAACGGGCAAACCCTTATGGGTTGTATCCGAAGATATGGAAAGGGATGTTTTTATGTCAGCAACAGAAGCCCAAGCTCATGGAATTGTTGATCTTGTAGCGATTGAATAAAAAAAAATAGCATTAAGTTGACGAAAATCGCCGATTTGAGATTTTATCTTCTTACTTATTAACGGGTTTACTAATATTCTATTCATCTATTAAATAGAGAAGTAATTCATAATCATCCGGTTAGGATCGATCTAAACCAGCCCATTTATTATGTATACGATTCAACATGCCAACTATTAAACAACTTATTAGAAACACAAGACAGCCAATCAGAAATGTTACGAAATCCCCCGCTCTTGGGGGATGTCCTCAACGTCGAGGAACATGTACTAGGGTGTATGTGCGACTCGTTCAGATCACCATTGGGAGAAAAAAGGGAAATCCATTTTCCAGTATCAATGATCAGTACTAGTCAATAGTATAAAATGGAAGGAAGAAGGCCATTCACTATCTATATCTATATATCGAAAACTAAAAAAAAAAGATCTATTCAATTCTCTTCTATTGTATATGAAATTTATGGTTTCCGATGAGAAAACATTCCTCATTGGTAACAAATAGTTATCCATTAAGCGGGGAAATCCTATTTTCAAAGCCGAAATCTTATGCCTATACTCTTGCAAAAACGGACTAAGAGGGTCAGCTACCCAGCCAATCTTCATAATTAAATACCGTTACTGTATAGGTAGATCTCGTTGTGAAAGACCTATTACTAGATAATTCATGGGTAGAGCCAAAGAATTTGAACTGTGCAAGTTGCTAATAGCATTGATTAAATGAAATAAGGGACTCCGGTGTATAGAGAGGACCTCACCGTTTAAGACATAACCATAGAAACGATGGAATCCACTATTTCGTTATTCATTTCTATTTATTACTTTTTTCTGTTTTTTGATACCTAGTATCAATACTCGTTTCGAGGTGAAATGCCTATAAAAAAAGACAAATTGTGGTTGGGAAGGTTATAGTAGCAAAAGCCATTGGAATTTGTATTTTATACATTGGAAGGATCCGTTTTGTTATTAATAAACTAGGAAAAGGGAAAAGAATAACTGAAAGAAAGGAAATCAATTAGTTATTCATGAAAGTTTCATTTATTCAATGACTAGAATTAGACGAGGATATATAGCTCGGAGACGTAGAACAAAAATTCGTTTATTTGCATCAAGCTTTCGGGGGGCTCGTTCAAGACTTACTCGAACAATTATTCAACAGAAAATAAGATCTTTGGTTTCGTCTCATCGAGATAGAGATAGGAAAAAGAGAGATTTTCGTCGTTTGTGGATCACTCGGATAAATGCAGTAATTCGCGAGAATAGAGTATCCTATAGTTATAGTAGATTAATACACAATCTGTACAAGAGACAGTTGCTTCTTAATCGTAAAATACTTGCACAAATAGCTATATTAAATAGGAATTGTCTTTATATGATTTCTAATGAGATCATAAAATAAAAAAGGAAATTGTAAGGAAGTCGTCAGAATATTTTAAATGGAGTTCGCTGGAGAATGAACTCCGGGAAGGTAGAGTAGAAATTAGTATGATAAAGAGAATATGATAAAGTCGCTCAAAATTAAATGAGCGAATATGTCCAATATCCAATAAAAAAAGATTTCTTCTTCTTCCCCAATTTTTTTTCTTACAATTTTTCGAACAAAATATCAATCTGTGTTTGAGTTCGGATTTGAATTTGAATTTGGGTTCAATTGAGGAGTAAAGTAAGTCTACTTTTTTTTTTATTTATTTAGGGTTCTAAGACCAGTAGCTCCGGAGGTCGACTCGCTTCTTTCAAATTGTTTCTCATTATTAAGAAAAGGTAACAAAGATAAAATACGAGCTTGTTTTATAGCAATAGTAATTAATCGTTGTTGTTTTAAGGTTAATCTATTTACCCGTCTAGATAATATTTTTCCTTGTTCACTAATAAATCGACTAATTAAACTCATGTTTCTATAATCAATTCGATCCCCCGATTGGATCGGGGGCAAACGCCTACGAAAAGATCGCTTGGATTTAAGAAAGAGTCGCTTGGATTTTTCCATGGTTTGTTTATTCCTTATCCCCAAAATCCTATTTCAATCTGATCCAAAAAGATTTTGAATTCAAAATAAAATATAGGATTTTATTTGGCTTTTTTTTTTAGTTAGTTAAATTATGTTAACTAGAATATATAGAATAATATGGTATATATAGAATATGTCCTTTTCATGTTCCTTGTAAGAGTGACACACAGGCACTTGATTCGAGTTATTTCTTTATCTCCCCGTGAATCGTATGTTTGTAACAATAGGGACAGAATTTTATCAATTCCAATCGACTAGGCGTATTGTGTCGATTCTTTTGAGTAATATATCTGGAAAGACCCCTTGATTCCTTATTAAGACCGTTTCGAACACAGTTGGTACATTCTAAAATAACCGTTACTCGGACATCTTTACCCTTGGCCATGAACCTCCTTTGCGTTTTTGATTCAACCAACTCTTCTACTTTCCGCGAAAAAAGAAATAAAAAAAATAAGAAGTAAAACAACAAACTAATATTTAGGTATATTTTGAATCGAATTCGATTCAATGTACAGTATTTCATTAAAAGATCTTGTATGATCTTCTTGCCCTAGACACATTTCTGTTCTCACAATATTATTTCTAAATGGAATTGGAGACTAAACCCGAATTTTGCCGAGGTTGAATCTACTTTTTTATTTCTCTTTCCTCCTTTCTTTATTTTACTTCTACTTATTATATTGTATTGAATTCTATTTTATCTAAAAAAAAAAAAGAAAAGAGGGGGAGGGATTAGTCACAAATCTTTTGATTCTATCTCTAATCTTCTTCACCCCTTCCCATGTCAATAACTAGAATGAGAAAAAAGGGAATGTCAACGCATCCGGAAATAAACGATTGATCTCTATCAAAAGACCTGCTAAAGCCCCAAACCATAGAGTACTTAGTACCGGTGCCACGGAAAGATATGTTTTTAGATCTCGCATTTTAAATCCTCCTTCTTTATTCTTTTTATTTATTGTATTATTTATTGTAATGCCTAATGGTAATCCATATATGATCCGATATAATATAAACTATGTAAGTAGTTAAGGACCGCTTGTATTTGTACACGGAATTCCTAATTCCAATTGAAATTTACAATGATTCGGTAGATAAGATTTTCCTTTTCTTAAAACCGAAAAAGACGTCCCTTCCGACTGAGCATTCCAAAAAAATATTCTTTTTTTTTTTAGTTATTTTTTACGATGGGTTTCAGATTCATGTGTATATAAGCCTTCTATTATTATTATATGTTACATGAGAATAAAAAAAAAATGTCAAGATAACTTGGATATATCAATGGAAAAAATAAGGATTTTGAAAACAAGACAGGGATTCTATAAAATGACACTGTAGACCAATTGAAAGGGATGTAGCGCAGCTTGGTAGCGCGTTTGTTTTGGGTACAAAATGTCACGGGTTCAAATCCTGTCATCCCTACCTATTACTTCTCGTCTGAGCAGTAACGAGGGATTCATTGAAATCGATTAAAATCAGGCATACATAATCTTTATTTTATTATATCATATTCTATATGATAGTCTTATGCATACAAGATGTATTCGGGTTAGAAAAAAAATCCTCTTTTTAGTTTTAGCTAGTGTGATAATGATAAGAAGATAAGAAAGCGCTCTTAGTTCAGTTCGGTAGAACGTGGGTCTCCAAAACCCGATGTCGTAGGTTCAAATCCTACAGAGCGTGATTCCAGTCTTGGTTAGGTTAGTCCAAAATTACACTTAAATAATTGAAGAGTAATCTTAATTTGACCTCCTTTGGATTAAAGAAAAGAGGAGGTCAATTAAAAAAAAAGATGTTGATTAATTTAATCAAAGGTCCAACTGATCACCACGTCTGTATTGTAAATATGCAGTTACAAATAATCCAGCTAAAGTAATAGGAATTAGACCTAAGACAATTCCAAATAGAAAAACTTCAATCATTTCAATTTTTTGGAAAGGGAAAAAGGAGAGGTAATATCTATCCCTACATATTAATCCGCATTGCCCATGAATCTCAATGACCACGAATTGGAAATTGATCGGGTAAGGAACTATAGAGTCAGTCTATGAATACCACAGAAATATTTCTTTTTATGCGTTGTGTTCATTCAATTAATTTCAAATAAGTCGTATCTTGGTCAGACCAATAAAGAGAGCTGAGGTTATAGTTAAAGCTGCTAGTAGAAAACCAAAATAACTAGTTATAGTAAGCATGAAGATGAAGGAGCTAAATGAAATGTGTTCTTTTTATACATATGTTTCTAAAGTACTTCCCTAAGTTTCAAGATACGAAGATAAGCAAAAATACCAATTCAAATGAAAGAATAAGTTCAATTGACAGTTGTTAATTCATCAATCATTATAGACGGGATTAACAAAAACATAGAGTAAGGGAGGTAGAAAAAGAGATCAATTAATCATTTAATTTCGAATCAAGGGATTCATTAGACAATTCTTGAGTAGACTAATATTAAAATAAAATAATAAGAAATTTGAATCCATATAGAACAAAATTCGAAAATCATTTCTCTTTTCTTTTGATCTTTTTTTTTAATCGTATCGAATCTATTTTTCGATTTTCGAATAAAGAGTGACCTTATAACAATAACACCTTTTTTTCTTGTCATTTGAGATATTATGTGAATGAACCTACTACTGAATTTAATGAGTAAAAATTTAAATAAATAAAGTAAAAATAAAAAAGGTATCGCACAACTGATCAGATCACTCGAAAATAAAATCTTTATTTTTGTCCAACTAGATTCTAAGACTAGTAATTCCTATAATTTTTCCTTTCTTTTCTAGGTTCTACATTTTTTTCCATATTTATTAGAAATAGAAATTGTCTTTTCATATCATAAATTCCCACTCTCAGAGCTAGTTCCAGAAAGAACCTTTCGATCTAATACAAGAAAACAATGTGTGCATCACGAATATTGATTATTCCAATTCTATTTTTTTTGTTTGTTCTCTTTTTTTTTCAATACTATCTACCCCTTTTACTTGTTACTCTACGAATGAACAATTCTTCTTAAAATGAAAAAAAAAGAGAACAACAAAAAACTTTTCTACAGTTTAAGCTTATAACTCTGAAAAGGAGATTTTTCAATTTCGTATCGAATTGAATTGTGGAAAAAATGGAGAGAAAGAAACCTTATAGAAATTCAAGAAATTGAATATTGAATAATACATGCATGATTCTACATCGACAAGCAACAAGAAAATAATAAAGAAATTATCGAGTACTTCATTTCCATACTCATTAAAATTGCGTTGCTGTGTCAGAATAAGGATAGCTATACTGATTCGGTATACTCGAAAAACACCCTTGGTACAATATTGACGATCTAACAAGGATGGAACTTCAGTGAATTTCCATTTACTGATATCATCTTTTATGGAATCGATCCCCCCTTTAACTGTACAAGAATATGTGGAGCTCAGCATGTCTGGAAGCACAGGAGAACGTTCTTTTGCTGATATTATCACCAGTATTCGATACTGGGTTATTCATAGTATTACTATACCTTCCCTATTCATTGCGGGTTGGTTATTCGTCAGCACGGGTTTAGCTTATGATGTGTTTGGAAGCCCTCGCCCAAACGAATATTTTACAGAGAGCCGACAAGGAATTCCATTAATAACTGGCCGTTTTGACCCTTTGGAACAACTCGATGAATTTAGTAGATCTTTTTAGGAGGACCCAATGACCATAGATCGAACCTATCCAATTTTTACAGTGCGATGGTTAGCTGTTCATGGACTAGCTGTACCTACCGTTTCTTTTTTAGGGTCAATATCAGCAATGCAGTTCATCCAACGATAAACCTAATACAAATTATAGAGCTATGACACAATCAAACCCGAACGAACAAAATGTTGAATTGAATCGTACCAGTCTCTACTGGGGGTTATTACTCATTTTTGTACTTGCTGTTTTATTTTCCAATTATTTCTTCAATTAAGAGAAGAAAAAAGAATAGTAGAATACTAAATAATAATAAGAATTATCTTAACCCATTCGGAAGGATTACATCTCATAATTATCTATGGCTGTTTATGTCTTTAGCATGACAACTTGATGAAAGAAATGGTGGAGGGAAGCGGGATAAATGGCCGATACTACTGGAAGGATTCCTCTTTGGATAATAGGTACTGTAACTGGTATTCTTGTGATCGGTTTAATAGGTATTTTCTTTTATGGTTCATACTCCGGGTTGGGTTCATCTCTGTAATAATCTAATAATAAGATGAACTGAGTTGGAGACATGAAAGCTTAAGAAGGCAAGTGGATCCTTGCCTTCTTAAGCCTTCTTAAGCCTTCTTAAGCTTTCATAATATTTTATTAGTATAAATAAAAAAAATAACTTTTCCCTATTTTGAAAAAAAAACTTCATTTCTTATAATGTTTTTGAAAACTTCATTAATTAATTTAGAGCATCCCTTATTCGCGGATAGTATCTTATCTATCTTTCAAAGTTAGAAGAAAGAAGGAATCGCTCGATTTCATTTTCCTGAATGACACAATTACAATATATATTTCTGTCGATCAGCTATTATGCAAAGCAAATCCTTTTCGAATAGATCCTTATCCTTACTCTACTCTATTTAGTATCTCATCAAAGTTGAATTTTTTCTAAGTCCATTAGAATAAGTTCTATTTTATCAAAAGATTTCCCTCTATTTTTTTTTTGTTTGTTCACTACTTTCTATATGTATACGTAATAAATATAAAAAAAGGGTTCTGATAAACATGGAAAAAATAGAAACTAATAAGGATAGTAATTTTTGACGAACGGGATCAAAAACCGTTTTTATGTAGACACAAGAAAGAAATGTAGAAAATTCCTTTCTTGTGTCAAAGAAAAGACTAAGAAGAAGAAGGCGAATAATCCTTTGTTTTCTATTCTCCACTTACTTATCTTATGTTTAGTATCCAGTGAAATTTTAGATGTTATTCTATTAGAATAGAAAAAGATTGATCCATTCTATGACATTTCAATCTCACAAGAGTGACCTAGTGACACCGCTCGAATTTGGCTTGAAAAAAAAAGAAGGGATAAAGTAAAATAATCTTCTTCACAATATACATACTATGACTAGGAATGCGGTACAAATAATTCCCGATATCGACATCTGGAATAGAAACAAGCAAAAAGCTTTTCATAATTTTTGATCATACATAACATATACAGAACATAATTGAATTCCCAAAACAAGAATTTGATTCTTTTTACGAACTTGATATTGGAAATCCGAGAATCTAGAAATTCATTTCGGACAATTGAACCTTCTCAAACTGTTTCTTCTTAAGAACCAAAAATATTTGTGCCAAAATAACAGATGCCAAGAAGAACAAAAGGCCTTGGACACGGAATGGATCTTGAAGTACTATTTCCGCATCCCCTTGACCAAATCCACCCACATTAGGATTACTCGTTAATGGCTGATCAACTTTGATAGATTCGCCTTCGGAAACAAGAAGTTCTGGCCCTGGGGGGATAATATCAACCACTTGACGTTCATCTGACGCATCCGATATGGTTATTTCGTACCCCCCTTTTTCTTTTCGTATGATTTTACTTACTACACCAGCCGCTGTAGCATTATAAACTGTATTGTTACTCTTGCTCCCATCGGGATAAATCTGACCCCTTCCTCTGTTCCCACCTACATATATGGGATATTTTAAGAAGTGAACATCTTTATTAGTAGCGGGGTCCGGGGAAAGAATAGGAAAGGTGACTTCACTATATTTCTGACCAGAAACAGGACCTATCACAAGAATATTTTTTTTAGTGGGGCGATAGCTCTGAAAAGACAGATTTCCTATCTTTTCTTTCATCTCGGGCGAAATACGATCGGGGGGGGCTAATTCAAATCCCTCAGGTAAAATAAGAACAGTCCCCACATTCAAACCTCCCCTTTTACCATTAGCAAGAACTTGTTTAACTTGCATATCATAAGGAATTCGAACAACCGCTTCAAATACAGTATCAGGAAGTACCGCTTGCGGAACCTCAATATCCACGGGCTTATTAGCTAAATGGCAATTGGCACATACAATACGCCCGGTCGCTTCTCGTGGATTTTCATAACCCTGCTGTGCAAAAATGGGATATGCATTGGAAATGGATGTCCGAGTTATGATATATATCATTAGCGATACGGAAATAGATCGAATAATCTCTTTCTTTATCCAAGAAAAGGTGTTTTTAGTTTGCATGGTCCAATCATTGATCCCGAAAATTTCTACAATAAAATTAGGTAGGTCGCTTGTATAGTTCCCTATCCACAATTCTGCTATTTACTGTACTGAAATCATTTTACTGGAATATAGGAGTAGGAGAAATCCCTGTAGGGTAGAAAGAGTAAGTACGTCTTAAAATTGAAATGCTTTGCTTATGTACCTTATGTTACAAAGTAACAAATATTATAGTTGGATCAGTCATTCATTGAATGATAAATCACTACAAGTGATGGAGATACACGATTTAAATACCGGAAGATCCAATATTTAAAAATTGTATCCAGAATGACTGGAAAAGTAGAAACAAGACCAGATATAATTTGATCGTTGTGAGCAAATCCAAAATCTTTGTAGACATAGCCAATCATTAGTTCCCAACCATGGGGCGAATGGAATCCGATACATAAATCAGTTAATAAAAGAATAGAAAAAGCTTTTATTGTGTCACTTAAGTTATATAGGAATTCTTGAACCCAAGAGTTAAGAATAGCAAGTTCTTCATTACCCAGAATAGAATAACCACTTAAAATAATGAAAGAGGTTATATTTGTCGATAAGTGCAAAATCATATGGATATGATCCTCATTGTGCATCTTGATCAATTGGATCGTTTCTTTGTGAATTCCTATACGAAGTGTTTGTAGATGTGTTTCCGGGTATTCTTTTATCATTTCGTCCAAGAGTAAGAGTTCTTCCAATTCTATGAATTTTTCTAGAATACTCTTTTCTTGAATATCAGTCAAAAAAGTTTCGGATTGCCTAGTATTCCACCAATTAGTAATCCAAAATTCAAGACATTTATTAAATGAGAGAGAGATCCACCAGGGCAAAAATACTCTAGATGTAAGATATAGAAGAGGAAGAAATGCTTTCTTTTTTGCCATTTTTTCATCTTTGAATTGTTAATGAACCCACCTCATTTGTTGAATCTATGTGATCTACTATTTCTATTAACCCTAAGTTCTATTCCAAGGCATCGGACCTATGAATCTATTCCCTGTTTTTTATTTGTGATTTAGTAATGAGTCCTTGAATTTAGAAAGAATACAGAAATAGAATAAGAGCCCGTTTCGAATGAAGAAATAAGAAAAAATATTGTTTCCAGATACCTCAATTGAATTGATCAAATTCGAAGCCCTTTTCGATGAATGCTTGAAAGAACCAACCAATTCAAGCAAGTAATGAATATTATTCGGATTTCAAGCCAAAAGAACTCCCCTTGTCCTTTCTATCAAAAAAGAAAATCTTTCGAAAAAAAAATGGCCGGCTACCCACAGTTATAGTCCAGGAAAAATGGAGCGAGATTTATGAAGAATATTCTGATCTAACGATCACAAATTCAAAAACTAATGATCAAAAATGAGTGGCAAAACAAGACAGAAAAGTTATCCTTATAAGAGATACAAGCAGTCCTTTGCCTTTGATCATTAAGAAACACAAAAGAAAAGATAAAAAAAAAAGAAAGGTCGATTGACAAAAGAAAGGAGAGAGCATTTACAAGATATGATCTATTTGTATCTAACCTATCAATTCATATTGAAAATAAAAAGAGAAATCCTTTATTCCGAAATGTTTTGATATACGAGATGAATCTATTATTTTATTTCGATTTGTTACTTTTACTTGTTTTTTACTGAATTGAGTTGAGTGGATTTCCATACGCATAAATCATTTTTTATGCGGACAAAAAAAGTTTCGTTTTATGGATGTTCCATATACGTCTACTTTGGATCGAATGAACGTTCTGAAAAAACTTTATTAAGCTATGCTATGCTGAAGAAAGAAAAGAGAATTCTTGAATTTTTTCCCTGCCGATGGGAAAGAATTTCTTCTTCAGTTCAAGTTCATTTCAAAATACTTCAATCGGTACGCGCAAGAAATAGGCCAATTCGGCGGCTTTTTGCTCAATTTCACGCGGAGTCAAATTCTCATCAGTACGCGTCAAGGGAACGGCCCCCTGTCCTTTGATTTCCATATAAAGGACACGACGAGCATAAATACCCTCTTTAACTTCTATTCGGATGGACTGAATATCTTTCATACGAAATCGTAGGAAGATGCGACGATTTTTTCCAGGAAATCCCCAACGAAAAATACACACTATTCCTTCTTTTCTATCGAATCGATCATAGCCACTACCTACATTCCACGAAATTGTGCACCACAAATAGGAACTAATAAAGAGACCTGCGATACCGTAGAAAGACATCACGATCCCTTGTGGAAAAAAAAGAATTTGTTGAGAGGGAACTAAAGATATCAAATTCTTACCGAGATAACTGGAAGATCCAACTAATACGAATCCTAGTGAACCTAAAAAAAGGATAAAGGCCCAGCAGAAATTACTTATTTTTCGAGACCCCACTATAAGTTCTATCCATATATGTTCTGATCGCCAACTCATACTAGATCCAGTTGCATTTTATTGGAATTGAGAAAATAGTCCAAATGAATTTGACTTTCCTTTTTTTGTTTCCGAAGTAACTCTCATCAACTAGCATCATTCGAATGTAACCCTTTAGGAGTAATTCATCTAATTGGTTAGATCCAATTGGTTAGGTCTAAAATAAGAATATCCCTTTTCTATGATCTCCTATAGATATCCACATATAGATACATTGACTTTACATTTCATACATCCACCTCGATTCCGATCTATTTGAAAATTGCTATAATTTATTTACCCATATATTTACGCATACATAAGATCTATGTTCGGAGGAAACCGCCATATTCTACTACTACTAAATAGATATCTGTGTTATCTATATCTAAGTCTTGAAAAAAAATAGATAAGATTTGCACCTATCGAATCTAAAAAATCTTGTTTTTTTGAACATGAAGAGATAAAGAAGCCATTGCAATTGCCGGAAATACTAGGCCCACTAAAGGCACAAAGAGAGAGGGTAAGTTGTTAAGAGTTGTCATAGAATGGGTACCTCGATTTAATATTTGTACCTGTTATTGTTAGAAAGATATCTTAGAATAATTCTAATTCGTATATAATTAGATTGAGTATATCTAAGTGAGTATATATATTAAATAATAAGTGCAAGGAATAGATAATTAAATAAATGAGACTTATTCTTCTTTATCTTTCTACATGAAATATAGAAATATACGTATGATAATCTATTCTATTCTTGTCTTAAAATTAGAATTGAATTCTCATTTTTATTTTATTTAATAAATAAAGAGTTTCTTACAAATTCCCGAAGGATTCGTTAGAATTCAATCCAACAACAGGATTCTTAGTAAAAATAGAGATTCTCGGAAGATAGAGTAGAAAGAAAAGATACTCTATATCTATATTTTCTATATTTGAATTATATATACTATACATACGAAGCAAGAAGGAAAGATGACCTTAGGTTTATTTTATTTGCCTTGCCCAATTTGAATTTCGAAGAAGGAACCATTTTTTTTATCTTGTTGATAGAGATAGAGGTTTCCTAATTAATAATCAGTAATATCGGTATAAAAAAAAGAATTATCCGCACGATTCTTTATACAATTTACAATTAAATATTATGATTATGTCACCAAAGAAAAAAGAAATTCTTCCTTAGAATTTTTACTTTGATTCCGATAAACTATCTAATTGTTCGCTACAAATACAAAAATGTAACTAAATTAAATAAAAATAATTTGACTTAAGGCTCTACTTAACTTAATAAGTGAATTTTAATTCAAAGGAAAAAAAGCGTGAAGCTTAAATAACTCACTCAGAACACCCTTTAAAGGATTACGTGGTACAATTGGATCGAATAAGCCCTTATCAAATAAATATTCAGCCGCTTGTGAACCTTCAGGTACTATCTTATTCAATGTTTGTTCAATTACTCTTTTACCTGCGAATGCAATATAAGCATTCGGTTCGGCAATAATGATATCCCCCAACATCCCAAAACTAGCCGTTACCCCACCAGTAGTAGGAGATGTAAGGATTGATACATAGAATAACTTTTTATGGGATTGATAATCATATAAAGCAGCAGATATTTTAGCCATTTGCATCAAGCTCAAGCTTCCTTCTTGCATACGTGCTCCTCCGGAAGAACACACTAGAATCAGAGGTAAAAATTTATTGGTAGCGTACTCGATCAAACGGGTGATTTTCTCGCCTACTACGGATCCCATACTACCCCCCATAAACTGAAAATCCATAACTCCAATTGCTATGGGAATACCGTTTAGTCGACCTGTGCCTGTTTGAACAGCATCGGTTAATCCTGTCTTTCTTTGATAAGAATCAATACGATCTTTATAAGGTTCCTCCTCCGAATGAAATTCAATAGGATCCAGAGAAACCATGTCTTCATCCATAGGATCCCAAGTACCTGGATCAATCGAAAGCTCGATTCGATCTGAACTACTCATTTTCAAATGATATCCACATTGGTCACAAATATTCATTTTGGACTTCAAAAGTTTCTTATAATTTAATCCATAACAATTTTCGCATTGAACCCACAAATGCCTATATTTTTGAGTCAAATCGAAATCAGTAGAATTTTCTCTTCGAGTGAAATCAATACCATTCCTGCTAGTTCTTATACTGGAGCTCCCACTATTTCTACTTTCACCATAAATGGAACTATAAATGTAACTGTCACTGGAATTGTCACTACTACTTAAAAAGGAACTCTCAATACAAATTTGAGAACCAAGATAAGAGTTAATGCACCTAGTAATGTGATTATTCCAACTGTATTTAGTATCATACATGGAATGATCACAGGGCGGATCGTCATTCTTCGATCCATTCTTCAGATAAGCATAAGTCCAATAACTAAAAAAAGAACTTTCTCGTTCACTCAGTAAAGAAGGATCATTGTCAATCTCAAAAATTTGATTAGTAATATCAAAATATATGGAATAAATATTCCTATTACTATCTCTAACTAAAAAGGTGTCATCAGAGATAAAATTACGAACGTCCCTGACACCCACTAAATGATTAGCATTACTGTAACTAGAACTTTCACTCCAACTATGAATCTTTTTATCCATATCGTTTATAACCGGATCCTCACTTACACTGGTTTTTTCAATAGGATCACCAAACCTATCGATTGATTTACTTAGCCCACACCTGTATTCTAATTTTCCTTTATACAACATCGAATTGAACCACCATTTTTCCATAGAACTTTCTTGCCCCTATTTACGTGAAAATACAATAGATGAATAGTCATTCGATGAAAAATCATTTGAATATTTCATTTTATATTTTA
>NW_026607550.1:185000-187500 GCF_021117445.2 Syzygium oleosum | reverse complement strand
ATCACTGGCGTAGAGTCAAAAAGGGATTCGGACCCAACACCATTGATCAAAGGCTCTAATAAATCTGCTTATAACAAATTCTTCAAATTCTTATAGGATATTATTTTTCTAGTAGAATCGGAAAACGTTAAGCACAAGCAAAATACGCAGTGACTCATTTAGAAGTATCAGGGAAATCTTCCTAAGATGTAGGAATAATAAGACCTATTCTATCTTTTCTTGTCTTTATCTTTCGAAAAGGTATAAAAATATGAAAAATAGAATGTCAAGATAGATCGTTATCTATCCCATACTTTTATTTCCCATTTGATCTAATTCTTACTGTCTAAGGATTGTCTCTGTGAAACAATCGGAGGACCACCTATTCCATTCTTGACTAGGGTTTATTGAAAAGAAAGAATTTATTTTTTCATTTCAATTTTAGAAAGCCAATTTTCCATCGAATTGTTATTGGATACCGAGGACTTAGAGACTCTCCTGAGTCTGTATAGAAAGTATCTTCAGCCCTTTCCACAACCACTAATTCGATTTTCCGTCGGGCTATCCAATCTAATTCAGGACCCGGTAATTAAACACTACATTAGTAGTGGAAGGGAATCAATAAATCTTTATATGAGAGACCTTCCACCACTATAATCTGTCCTTGAATCCTAGAGGCAAGGATTTAGAGCACTTTAGCTTTCGAGAGTCAAACTTCCAGATGTTTAGAACCAAGCAAGCAAGTCTCAAGAGTCCTTTTACTTTGTTTGCTTCTGCTGGGGAAAAATTCAGCGAGTTATATTAGCAAAACGAAATAAGAGATTTCGAGTTTTTTCTTGATCAGGCGACACCCGGATTTGAACTGGGGAAAAAGGATTTGCAGTCCCCCGCCTTACCGCTCGGCCATGCCGCCAAAATGTATGATCTCCTACAAAATAGATGAAAAAAAAAGTCTCCCTTTGTTTGCGTCGGGTGGGGAATTCCTAAACTTCTTTTTTTATTGGACTTGCATCTTGAATCCCGTTTTCTTAAATTTAACCCTTGCCCGAAAAGAAAAAAATCCTTCGTTTTTTGGATTGGATCCATCCCTTCGGTTGTATGTATAGTATCTCAAAACCTAAATATTTACAAATTTTCCCTCTCTTTTTTATATTGATATTGAAAAATTGAAAAACCAAATGTGGTTTTTCAGTCACAAAAGCCAAAATTTAGGACAAATTGGAACCATTAACTATTAAATGTGACTGTAAATTCATGAACGATTCTTGGATTTGAATCCAAAATTGTCTTTTCTTAATCCTAATGATATAAGACAATCCAAATTGATATATAACTAATCAGTATTGATTCTTTTCCATAAAAAAAATCCTTCCCAATTTCTATTATAACATCAAATAGAAGTATATGTAAACCCCAGAACATAAATTGTTATACAAATATTTAATTGGATATCCTATCTATATATGATGCCTATAGAGAATTATCAGTGAATTGTAGTGCTTCAATATTTCATTCAATAGATGGAATAGAAAATGGAAATTTTGATATAGCATAGCACGCGCTGTCCCGAATAGAACTTCAAGAAAGGAGGAAACAGCTATCTACACATGGTTAATAAATACAAACTTTATTACTCTATTACGCCCTTCGATCGTATTCTACTAAAAAAAGGTAAAAGTATCTCTCTTTTATGCGAATCATTTGTTGAACAATAGAATCCATGAAAAAGTTAAGTGCTCAAAAAAGATCAACTCTATATTTTTGATGATTATAATGTCTTTATATCATCGAACAGATTAAATACCGAATCCATTTATTTTTCTGGTACCCAATCGGATTAGAATATGTAATATCATAATAATGGTAGAAATGGAATCACTTTTTTTTTGATATTCTATCCAAAACTCCATAAGTCTAAGTGACATTTATTAATTCCTTTCGATTTTGTATCTGTTACAAATTCCAATTTGAATATAAAATTGTCTTTATTCCTCCGTTCATATGCATTTCATACATTCCATATATGGGGTGGATCAAATTTCATGTGATTCAGTAAACAAAATAGAAATTCCATCATTGCTAAATCAATCCATATGATTTGATGAAGAATGGGTCAATAATGGAATTTTTTCGAGAAAAGGGAAATTCAAAATGCTCGGGGATGGAAATGAGGGAATGTCTACAGTACCTGGTTTTAATCAGATACAATTTGAAGGATTTTGTAGATTCATTGATCAGGGCTTAACAGAAGAACTTTATAAGTTTCCAAAAATTGAAGATACAGATCAAGAAATTGAATTTCAATTATTTGTGGAAACATATCAATTGGTAGAACCTTTGATAAAAGAAAGAGATGCTGTATATGAATCACTCACATATTCTTCTGAATTATATGTATCCGCGGGATTAATTTGGAAAACCAGTAGGGATATGCAAGAACAAACTCTTTTTATTGGAAACATTCCTTTAATGAATTCCCTGGGAACTTCTATAGTAAATGGAATATACAGAATTGTGATCA
>NW_026607550.1:145000-162500 GCF_021117445.2 Syzygium oleosum | reverse complement strand
CATTGCGATATATAAAAAACAATCAATTTGAAAATGCCGTAAGAAATGAAATGTCACAATATTTTTTTTATACATGTCGAAACAATGGAAAAGAAAGAATATCTTTTGCGTACCCCCCCAGTTTGTCAACTTTCTTGGAAATGATACAAAAAAAAATTTCTTTGTTGACAAGAGAAAAACTACCCTCTGATGAATTGTATGATCATTGGATTTATACCAATGAACAAAAAAAGAACAACTTGAGCAAAGAATTTAGAAATCGAATGGAAACTCGAAATAAAGGATCCATTACTCTAGATGTACTCGAAAAAAGAACTAGATTGTGTAATGATGAAAATAAAAAAGAATACTTGCCTAAAATATATGATCCTTTTTTGAAAGGGCCCTGTCGTGGAAGGGTCAAATCTTTTTTTTCATCCCCAATCCTAAATAAAATTTCTATAAAAAATTACATCGAGACAGGTTGGATAAATAAGATTCATGTTATACTTTTTAATACTGATCAGGAAAACTTGGAAAAACAAATAGATGCATTTGATAGAAATTCATTATCAACAGAAAAAAAACTTTATTTATTTCCATTTCCAGAAACTGAACAAGGAAGAATTAATTCAGAAGATCAAATAAAAATTTTGAAAATTTTCTTCAACGCAGTTATAACTGAGCCCAAGACTAAAAGAATTAAAAAAAAATCTATTGGAATAAAAGAAATAAGTAAAAAAGTTCCTCCGTGGTCATACAAATTAATCAACGATTTGGAACAACAGGAGGGAGAAAACGAAGAAAACGTGGCAGAGGATCATCAGATTCGTTCCAGAAAAGCCAAACGTGTAGTGATTTTTACTGATAACCATCAAAATACTGATGCTAATAGCAAAAATACTAATAATCCTGATCAAGCCGACGAAGTGGCTTTGATACGTTATTCACAACAATCGGATTTTCGTCGAGACATAATCAAAGGCTCTATGCGTGCTCAAAGACGTAAAACAGTTACTTGTGAATTGTTTCAAGCAAATGTGCATTCTACTCTTTTTTTGGACAGAATAGACAAACCCCTTTTTTCTTTTGATATCTCCGGGATGATAAAATTCATTTTGAAAAACTGGATGTATAAAAAAACAACAGAATTAAGAATTTCGGATTATACGGAGGAAAAGACAAAAGAAAGTGAGAAAAAAAAAGAGGAAGAAAAAAGAGAAGAATACAAAAGAGAAGAGAAAGCACGAATAGAAATAGCGGAAGCCTGGGATAGCATTTTATTTGCTCAAGTAATAAGAGGATCCCTATTAGTAACCCAATCTTTTCTTAGAAAATATATTCTATTCCCTTCAGTGATAATAGCTAAAAATATAGCCCGTATGTTATTATTTCAATTTCCCGAGGGGTCCGAGGACTTAAAAGATTGGAATAGAGAAATGCATGTTAAATGCACCTATAATGGTGTTCAATTATCAGAAACCGAATTTCCAAAAAATTGGTTGACAGACGGTATTCAGATAAAGATCCTATTTCCTTTTTGCCTTAAACCTTGGCACAGATCTAAGGTGTCACCCCCCCAGAAAGATCCGCTGAGAAATAAAGGGCAAAAAAACGATTTTTGTTTTTTAACAGTTTGGGGAATGGAAACTGAACTTCCTTTTGGTTCTCCCAGAAAACAACGTTCATTTTTTGAACCCATTTTTAAAGAACTCAGAAAAAAGATTATCAAATTGCAAAAGAATTCTTTTTTAGTTATACAGGTTTTAAAAGAAAGAATCCATTTTTTTTTAAACCTTTCAAAAGAAAGAAAAAAAAAAATGGGTCATGAAAAACATTCTATTTTTAAAAGGAATAATAAAAGAACTTTCAAAAAGAAACCCAATTCAATTATTTGGATTAAGAGAAATATATGAATTGAGTGAAACTAAAAAAGAAAAAGATGGGATAATCAGTAATGGGATGATTAATGAATCGTCCATTCAAATTCTATTTATGAATTTGACAGAAAAAAAAATGAAAGATCTGGATGATAGAACCAGCACAATCAGGAATCAAATAGAAAAAATTACAAAAGATAAGAAGAAAGGATTTTTAACTCCGGAAATCAATATAAATATTAGTTATAATAAAAGAAGTTATCCTACTAAACTATTAGCATCAATAAAAAATATTTGGCAGAAATTAAAGAAATTAAAAAGAAGAAATGTTCGATTAATCCACAAATCATATTCTTTTTTCAAATTTTTAATTGAAAGGATATACATAGATATCCTTCTCTGTATCATTAATATTCCGAGGATCACTACACAACTTTTTTTTGATAATTCAAAAAAAATGATTGATAAATACATTTACAATAATGAAAGAAATAAAGAAAAATTTGATAAAAGAAATAAAAATACAATTCGTTTTATTTGGACTATAAAAAAATCAATTTCGGATATTAGTAATAAAAAATCAAAGATTTTTTTATCCTCATTCTCACAAGCATATGTATTTTACCAATTATATCAAACGCAAATTCGTAACTTGTATAAGTTAAGATATGTCCTTCAATATCAATATCACGGAACATCTCTTTTTCTTAAGAATAAAATAAAGGATTATTTTGAAACACAAGGAATTTTTCATTCTGAATTAAAACATAAAAATATTTGGAATTCGGGAATGATTCAATGGAAAAACTGGTTAAGGGTTCATTATCAATATGATTTATCTCCGATTAGATGGTATCGATTAGTACCACACAAATGGCGAAATAGATTCAATCAAACCCGTATAGTGCAAAATAAAGATTTAAACAAAAAGCATTCAGATGAAAAAGATCGATTAATATTAATTAATTACAAAAAATTAAATGATTTTGAATCAAATTCAAAATATAACTTTCAACAATACTATAAATATGACCTTTTTTCATATAAATCGATTAATTATGAAAATAAGAAGGATTCACATATTTCTGTATCACCATTACGTTTAAATAATAAACAAGAGATTTGTTATAATTACAATAAGATATATAAAAAGGGTAAATTCGTTGATATGACAGGAGGTATTATTCCTATTAATTTAGAAGATGATGCTATTATGAATCTGGATAAATTTACAGATAGAAAATATTTTGATTGGAGAATTTTCGATTTTTGTCTTCGAAATAAAGTCGATATTGAGTCCTGGATCGATATCGATACCAATGGTAATAAAAATACTAAGACTGGGATTAATAATTATCAAATAATTGATAAAATGGATCAAAAAGGTCTTTTTTATCTTAAAATTTCCCAAAATAGAGGAATTACGGCATCCAACAAAAAAAAAGACCTTTTTGATTGGATCGGAATGAATGAAGAAATACTAAGTCGTCCCATATCGAATCTGAAACTTTGGTTCTTTCCAGAATTTGTGCTGCTTTATAATACATATATTATGAGACCGTGGATCATACCAATCCAACTACTTCTTTTAAATTTTAATGAAAATGGTAGTGAAAATAAAAACATCACTAGAAAGAACAAAAGGAATCTTTTTCTATTTTCGAATGAAAAAAAATCGATTGAATTAGAGAATCGAAATCAAGAAGAAAAAGAATCCGCAAGTCGAGATAATCTTGAATCAGATGCACAAAATCAAGCGAACCTTGGATCACTTCTCTCAAACCAAGAAAAAGCTATTGAAGAAGATTATGCAAGCTCAGATATGAAAAAACGTATAAAGAAAAAGCAATATAAGAGCAACACGGAAGCAGAACTTGATTTCTTCCTAAAAAGGTATTTACGTTTTCAATTGAGATGGGATGATTCTTTAAATCAAAGAATGATCAATAATATCAAAGTATATTGTCTCCTACTTAGACTGATAAATCCAAGAGAAATTGCTATATCCTCTATTCAAAGGGGAGAAATGAGTTTAGATATTCTGATGATTCAAAAGGATTTAACTCTTACAGAATTAATGAAAAAGGGTATATTAATTATCGAACCAGTTCGTTTGTCTATAAAAAATGACGGACAATTTATTATGTACCAAAGTCTAAATATTTCATTGGTTCATAAGAGTAAGCCCCAAATTAATCAAAGATACCGAGAAAAAAGCTATATTGCTAAGATTAATTTGGATAAATCCATTGAAAGACATCAAAGAATGGCTGAAAATAGATACAAAAATCATTATGATTTGTTCTTTGTTCCCGAAAAAGTTTTATCCACTAAAGGACGTAAAGAATTAAGAATTCTAATTTGTTTCAATTCACGGAAGAGAGATGGTATTCATAAAAATCCAGTATTTTGCAACAACGTAAAAAACTTTGTTTTGGATAAAAGAAAACATTTTGATAAAAAGAAACTAATTAAATTAAAGTTCGTTCTTTGGCCTAATTCTCAATTAGAAGATTTATCTTGTATGAATCGATATTGGTTTGATACCAATAATGGGAGCCGCTTCAGTATGATAAGGATAAATATGTATCCACGATTGCAAATTTGTTAATTATGCGTTTTTCATATATATTCTGTACCATATATGTATGGTATATGAAACAAATAGTTGCACCCATGTATTGTCTTACCTTCCAGTCTGATACATGACTACGAATTCAATGCATGTATCAATATCCAATAGATCTATAAATGATTAACGGAATCTTCTTATTTTTTATTTTATTTTATTATTACAAAATTTTGTATCTTTTCTAAATGTAGAAATATATCATCCTTTCCTATTCCTATACGAATTTTCATATTCCTATTCCTATACGAATAAAATTGAAAAGAAAATTGGATTGATTAATTTTATTTGATAAAATTAGGAGTTCATAAAGAAATTAAGATTATTGTGTATACCAAATTAAAATGACTAGCATTATTCTTACTGATCAGTAAAATCCATTAAAAAAAAAGAGGATAGAAAATCCGTTTTATGGTAAAAAATTCATTCATTTCAGTTATTTCACAAGAAGAAAAAGAAGAAAACAGGGGGTCCGTTGAATTTCAAGTATTTCATTTCACCAATAAGATACGAAGACTGACTTCACATTTGGAATTGCACAGAAAAGACTATTTATCTCAGAGAGGTCTACGTAAAATCCTGGGAAAACGCCAACGACTGCTCTCTTATTTGTCAAAGAAAAATAGAGTACGTTATAAAGAATTAATTAGTCAGCTGGATATTCGGGAATCAAAAACTCGTTAATTGAAAAAGGAATTTGAATTATTTTATTTTTTTATTAGATCTTGAATTTTAATGAACTTCTTTTCATTTTCAGCAATTCATGAAAGAATGAATCGAGGAATAACCTATGAATGTAACAACTACAAGAAAAGACCTCATGATAGTCAATATGGGACCTCACCACCCATCAATGCATGGTGTTCTTCGGCTCATCCTTACTCTAGATGGCGAAGATGTTATTGATTGTGAACCAATATTGGGTTATTTACACAGAGGAATGGAAAAAATTGCGGAAAATCGAACAGTTATACAATATCTGCCTTATGTAACACGTTGGGATTATTTAGCTACTATGTTCACAGAAGCAATAACCGTAAATGGACCAGAACAGTTGGGAAACATTCAAGTACCTAAGAGAGCCAGTTATATCAGAGTAATTATGTTAGAGTTGAGTCGTATAGCTTCTCATCTGTTATGGCTTGGCCCCTTTATGGCAGATATTGGTGCACAGACTCCTTTTTTCTATATTTTCAGAGAAAGAGAATTAGTATATGATCTATTCGAAGCTTCCACCGGTATGAGAATGATGCATAATTATTTTCGTATCGGAGGAGTAGCGGCCGATCTACCTTATGGATGGATAGATAAATGTTTGGATTTCTGTGATTATTTTTTAACAGCGGTTTCTGAATATCAAAAACTTATTATGCGAAATCCTATTTTTTTAGAACGAGTTGAGGGGGTAGGCATTATTGGTCCAGAAGAAGCAATAAATTGGGGTTTATCGGGACCAATGCTACGAGCTTCCGGAATCCAATGGGATCTTCGTAAAGTTGATCATTATGAATGTTACGACGAATTGGATTGGGAAATCCATTGGCAAAAAGAAGGAGATTCATTAGCTCGCTATTTAGTCCGAATCGCTGAAATGAGGGAATCGATAAAAATTATTCAACAGGCTCTGGAAGGAATTCCAGGGGGACCCTATGAGAATTTAGAAACCCGATTCTTTGCTAGAGAAAGGGATCCAGAATGGAATGATTTTGAATATCGATTCATTAGTAAAAAACCTTCTCCTACTTTTGAATTACCGAAGCAAGAACTTTATGTAAGAGTTGAAGCCCCAAAGGGAGAATTGGGAATTTTTTTAATAGGAGATCAGAGTGGTTTTCCTTGGAGGTGGAAAATTCGTCCACCTGGTTTTATCAATTTGCAAATTCTTCCTCAGTTAGTTAAAAGAATGAAATTGGCCGATATTATGACAATACTAGGTAGCATAGATATCATTATGGGAGAAGTTGATCGTTAAAATGATAATTGATACAACAGAAGTACAAGATATAAATTCTTTTTCTAGATTGGAATCTTTAAAAGAAGTCTATGGAATCATAGGGATGTTTTTCCCTATTTTGACTCTTGTATTGGGAATCACAATAGGTGTACTCGTAATTGTGTGGTTAGAAAGAGAAATATCTGCAGGAATACAACAACGTATTGGTCCCGAATACGCCGGTCCTTGGGGAATTCTTCAAGCTTTAGCAGATGGGACAAAACTTATTTTCAAAGAGAATCTTTTTCCATCTAGAGGAGATACTCGTTTATTCAGTATAGGACCATCCATAGCAGTTATATCAATTTTACTAAGTTATTCAGTAATTCCTTTTAGTTATCACCTTGTTTTATCTGATCTCAATATCGGTGTTTTTTTATGGATTGCCATTTCCAGTATTGCTCCTATTGGACTCCTTATGTCAGGATATGGATCAAATAATAAATATTCTTTTTTAGGTGGTCTACGAGCCGCTGCTCAATCGATTAGTTATGAAATACCATTAACCCTTTGTGTGTTATCAATATCTCTACGTGCGATTCGTTAAAACAGAAACTTTTCTTTATTCCTTTCTTTTTCGAAAAGAAATTGAATAGATATCTCCTTTTTTTATTCATCATTCAGTTTGATGACCTAAATCAGATAGTTGTATGAGTGAAAGAAAACAGCTTAGAAATTAGCAGTAAAAAGATTGAGTCTCATTTCCTACGTACAAGAATAAAAAAAAAGTAAATAGAAGCAAGACTTTTACCCCAAGATTGGTTGATTAGTCATCCTGGCTTGAAGCGGGTTCAACTCAAAAGATCAACCACATAGAGTTTTCACTATCGTTTCTATGTATTACCATAACGGGTGATTGAGCAAAAATCAGTGGATGGTTAGGAACACCAAAATACATAAAGGATTAGTAATGGAGATTTTTTATGTAAATTATCCAAAAGGAATTTTTACATAACATAAAAAGAATAGTAATTGGGGCTTTAAGTTAGTAGAAATGATCAAGCAGTACTACCCACGATTCCGATTCAGAGTATACTCCTATCCACAGATTCAAAAATGACTATCAGGAACGAAATAATCCTTTTTTTGAAACCCCCCCTTATTTTTTTTCAAAAAGAAGAATAGGAACGAAAAAAAAAGATCTTTTTCTTATTTCCTCTATTAATAGGGATAACGTGGCATTATTCAGGAACTAATGTATAATTTTTTTTTCGTAATCAAAAAGAATGGGTTGAAATATCTATTGCTATTTCTACAAAGAGTATTTTATTGAAGGATTAAGTTATTACTCAACAAATAAAAATTCAAATTATTAAAGGATGAGATCAATTCAGAAGTGCTTTTTTAGTTATTATTATAGCAGACAGAATTCCATTGGTCTAATTCAGGACCTTCCGATAGGTTTTGACTCTATCTATATAGAATATATATTTCATTTCGAATCGATATATAGTATTTATTATACTACAAACATATCAATATAAATAATATCAATTCGGTCCTTAGATTTATTGATGGCCCTCGAGGAGCCGTATGAGGTGAAAATCTCACGTACGGTTCTGGAATAGCGATGGGAACAGTGATGTTATCATCGACTATGATTATCTAACAGTTCAAGTACAGTTGATATAGTTGAGGCCCAGTCCAAATATGGTTTTTGGGGATGGAATTTGTGGCGTCAACCTATAGGGTTTTTCATTTTTCTAATTTCTTCCCTAGCAGAATCTGAGAGATTACCTTTTGATTTACCAGAAGCAGAGGAAGAATTAGTAGCAGGTTATCAAACCGAATATTCGGGTATCAAATTTGGGTTATTTTACGTTGCTTCCTATCTAAATCTATTAGTTTCTTCGTTATTTGTAACAGTTCTTTACTTAGGAGGTTGGAATATCTCTATTCCTTACATATTCGTTTCTGAGCTATTTGAAATAAATAAAGTAGGTAGCGTCTTTGGAACGACAATTGGTATTTTTATTACATTAGCTAAAACTTATTTGTTCTTGTTTATTTCTATCACAACAAGATGGACTTTACCTAGACTAAGAATAGACCAATTATTAAATCTTGGATGGAAATTTCTTTTACCCATTTCTCTCGGTAATCTATTATTAACAACTTCTTTCCAACTCCTTTCATTGTAAAGGAAAGAAAAAGGAATAGGATATTCTAGATTTACGACTTCTCTCAAATAGCAAACAAGAGAAAGAAACAAACATAAAATTATTCATAGATCTTTACGATATGTTCCCTATGGTAACTGGGTTCATGAATTACGGTCAACAAACAGTACGAGCTGCAAGGTACATTGGTCAAGGGTTCATCATTACCTTATCCCACGCAAATCGTTTACCTGTAACTATTCAATATCCTTATGAAAAATTAATTACATCCGAGCGTTTCCGCGGCCGAATCCATTTTGAATTTGATAAATGCATTGCTTGTGAAGTATGTGTTCGTGTATGTCCTATAGATCTACCTGTTGTTGATTGGAAATTGGAAACTGGTATACGAAAGAAACGCTTGCTTAATTACAGTATTGATTTCGGAATTTGTATTTTTTGTGGTAACTGTGTTGAGTATTGTCCAACAAATTGTTTATCAATGACTGAAGAATATGAACTTTCTACTTATGATCGTCACGAATTGAATTATAATCAAATCGCTTTGGGTCGTTTACCAATGTCAGTAATTAACGATTATACAATTCGAACAATTTCGAATTCGCCTCAAAAATAAAAAAAAAAATGTTAAAACCCTTTGATTAAAGAGGAATCTCCACCAATTAGTAAGGTTCAATTTGATCTAATCTACAGGAATGAGTTCTTTATTTTTTTTTGTTAGTTAATAACTAGAAATTCCAATTAACTGTTGATTCGTTGGCAAGAAGTGCGATTAAAGTTGGATTGAAAATGGAATCTAATAATATAATTTGAGTTTTGAGCTAAATTACCCTTTTCTTTGGTGTAAATCTTTTGGGTAAAGAGAAAACCATATTATATTGGTCCACTAATTGGACCTAGACCCATTTTAAATCCATTCGATTTGAATTAAATGAAATTAGGAGCATATCCTAAAAAAATTCCTTGTCGGGTCAATAAAATCATGAAAAACATTTCAATTTATTTCTCTTTTACATATAATAATGGATTTGCCTGGACCAATACATGATTTTCTTTTAGTTTTTCTGGGATCAGGTCTTATATTAGGAAGTCTAGGAGTGGTATTACTTACCAATCCAATTTATTCTGCCTTTTCCTTGGGATTGGTTCTTGTTTGTATATCCTTATTTTATATTCTATCAAACTCCCACTTTGTAGCGGCTGCGCAGCTCCTTATTTATGTAGGAGCTATAAACGTTTTAATTCTATTTGCTGTGATGTTCATGAATGGTTCAGAATATTACAAAGATTTGAATCTTTGGACTGTTGGAGATGGGATTACTTCGTTGGTTTGTACAAGTATTTTTGTTTCACTAATGACTACTATTTTAGATACGTCTTGGTACGGGATTATCTGGACGACAAAGTCAAACCAGATTATCGAGCAAGATTTGATAGGTAATAGTCAACAAATCGGAATTCATTTATCAACAGATTTTTTTCTTCCATTTGAACTCATTTCCATAATTCTTTTAGTTGCTTTGATAGGTGCAATTGCTGTTGCTCGTCAATGATAAATCTTTATAACTATTAATAGCAATCAAAATTCAACTTTGTTTTCTGTTATCAAATCCATTTCTATTCAATTCTATTTGAAAACTGTTCATGTATAAAATATAAATTCTTTATTTTGATACATTACCAAATATCAATCTATTCCTTTGTTTTGTACTTGTTATATTATAGTCAATTCAATAAGTTGAATTCTTGTTCATATTGAAATGAATCAAAATTAATAAGGAGCTGGTCAATGATACTCGAACATGTACTTGTTTTGAGTGCCTATTTATTTTCTATTGGTATCTATGGATTGATCACGAGTCGAAATATGGTTAGGGCCCTTATGTGTCTTGAACTTATCCTCAATGCGGTTAATATAAATTTCGTAACATTTTCAGATTTTTTTGATAGTCGACAATTAAAAGGAGATATTTTCTCCATTTTTGTTATAGCTATTGCAGCCGCCGAAGCAGCTATTGGGTTAGCTATTGTTTCGTCAATTTATCGTAACAGAAAATCAACTCGTATCAATCAATCGAATTTGTTAAATAAATGAATAAATAAGTAGTATTAATTAATTATATTTATATATTATTAATTATAGAAATTAGAATATTCATCAATTCAAATTAGCATGTATAATACGCAGGTTTGATAAAAACGTAAGAAATCAAAGCATCTTGGGCCGATCTCATTACTCGATCCGGAATTCGATTGATTAGAAAAATTATGTTAAAATCCATTGATTCATCTAGTGTCTAAATATATGATACATTTACAAGTTTACTAGATTGAAAATTGATGACATTCAAAAACTTATAGATCCGATGTCACATTCAGTAAAGATTTATGATACATGTATAGGATGTACTCAATGTGTGCGAGCCTGCCCAACAGATGTATTAGAAATGATACCGTGGGATGGATGTAAAGCTAAGCAAATTGCTTCTGCTCCAAGAACAGAGGACTGTGTCGGTTGTAAGAGATGTGAATCCGCCTGTCCAACGGATTTTTTGAGCGTTCGAGTTTATTTATGGCATGAAACAACTCGAAGCATGGGTCTAGCGTATTAATACGTTCCGGAAAAAACCACGTAAATACATTTTGAATACAATTGATTTTTTTTTACCGACAAAAACCCGTGCTCAAAATAGATAATATATTATTCTTTTTTCTTTATCGAGTACGGGTTTTTTTTGTCCAAGTGTATCTTGTCTTTACCACGAATTATTTTCCTTGGTTAACAATAATTGTACTTTTGCCGATATTCGCAGGTTCTTTAATTTTCTTTCTACCTCATAGAGGAAATAAGGTAATAAGGTGGTATACTATATGCATATCTATTTTAGAGCTCCTTTTAACTACCTATACATTCTGTTATCATTTCCAATTGAACGATCCATTAACCCAACTAACAGAGGATTATAAATGGATTAATTTTTTTTATTTTTACTGGAGATTGGGAATAGATGGACTTTCTATAGGACCTATTTTACTGACGGGATTTATCACCACTTTAGCTACTTTAGCGGCTCGGCCAGTTACTCGAGATTCCCGATTATTCCATTTCCTGATGTTAGCAATGTACAGCGGTCAAATAGGATCATTTTCTTCTCGAGACCTTTTACTTTTTTTCATTATGTGGGAGTTAGAATTAATTCCCATTTATCTACTTCTATTGATGTGGGGGGGAAAGAAACGTCTGTATTCCGCTACAAAATTTATTTTGTACACTGCGGGAGGTTCCATTTTTCTATTAATAGGGGTTCTGGGTATTGGTTTATATGGTTCCAACGAACCAATATTAAATTTGGAAACATTAGCTAATCAATCGTATCCGGTGGGACTGGAAATAATATTCTATATTGGATTTTTTATTGCTTTTGCTGTTAAATTACCGATTATACCCTTACATACATGGTTACCAGACACCCATGGAGAGGCACATTATAGTACTTGTATGCTTCTAGCCGGAATTTTATTAAAAATGGGAGCATATGGGTTGGTTCGGATCAATATGGAATTATTACCTCATGCTCATTCTATATTTTCTCCCTGGTTGATTATAGTAGGCGCAATCCAAATAATCTATGCAGCTTTAACATCTCCTGGTCAACGTAATTTAAAAAAAAGAATAGCCTATTCCTCTGTATCTCATATGGGTTTCATAATTATTGGAATTGGCTCGATAACTGATACGGGACTCAATGGAGCCATTTTACAAATAATCTCTCATGGATTTATCGGCGCTGCTCTTTTTTTCTTGGCAGGAACGAGTTATGATAGAATACGTCTTGTTTATCTCGACGAAATGGGTGGAATGGCTATCCACCTTCCAAAAATATTCACGATGTTCAGTATCTTATCAATGGCTTCCCTTGCATTACCGGGTATGAGTGGTTTTCTTGCAGAATTGATAGTATTTTTTGGAATAATTAACAGCCAAAAATATCTTTTAATGCCAAAAATACTAATTACTTTTGTAATGGCAATTGGAATGATATTAACTCCTATTTATTTATTATCTATGTTACGCCAAATGTTCTATGGATACAAGTTATTTAATGTTCCAAACTCTTATTTTTTTGATTCTGGGCCGCGAGAGTTATTTGTTTCGATCTCTATCCTTCTACCAATAATAGCTATTGGTATTTATCCAGATTTCGTTCTCTCACTATCTGTTGACAAGGTCGAAGCTATTATATCTAATTATTTTTATCAATAGTTTTCATCAATAAAAGAAAAAATAAAAAAAGAATCCTATTATTATTTTTAATATTGTTCGTTGTACAATGAAAAAAAAAGTCTTTTTTCTCTTAAGTAAAAAAAAAATTGGAATTGTAAACAGATATTTTTGGTCTTTATGAGAACCTTTTGAATCAAGTATTGTAGTGATTCAAATGGTTCTCGACAGCCTACATGAAGTAGGAAGTTTTCTTATCTTCTATTCTTACTTATTTTTATATTCTATTTCTATATAGGCTTGTTCTATGTTTGTATTTGTCGGGATTTTTTTTAATTTAATTAGATCTTAATGTAAATTAAATGAACCATAACTATGTAATCCTATTCCTAATAAATTGACCCCAAAATAGCATATCCAAATTATAAGAAAGCCCATAGAAGCCACAATTGCGCAATTTAAACTTTCCCAATTTTTATTTGTTCGAGTATGTAAATAAATCGCAAATAGGGTCCAAGTAATAAATGCCCAAGTTTCCTTTGGGTCCCAATTCCAATATGATCCCCATGCCTCATTAGCCCATACTGCTCCCGAAAGAATACCTATGGTTAAAAAGATAAACCCGAGACTAATAATACGATAACTCCACTGATCTAATTGTTGAATCAGTTGAGCCCTGTAATAATTTCGAGAAGAAAAAAAAGAAGTGTTTAGTAAAACATTGCTTCTTTCATTCATGTATTGGATCTCGACAAAGGAAAATGACTCATTTAAAAAATTGTTTTTTTTACTAAAAATCCTTATGGCTTTTCGCAATGTAATGACTAAGAGAGCTACTGATAATAATGATCCCCATAAAAGAGCTGCGTAGCCCAATATCATCATACTTACATGCATCATTAACCATTGGGATTGGAGAGCAGGTACTACTATTTCGGATTGATGCATTTCAGTTAAAAGACCTGAAGTAGCAAAGCCTTGGGTAAAAATAGTACTTGGCGCGGTTATTGCGCTTAAATAATTTTTATGTTTTTTAAAATACGGAACCATATGAATAATGGAGAAACTCCATGAAAGAAAAATTAATGATTCATATAAATCACTTAACGGGAAATGTCCCGAATAAATCCAACGAGTGACTAATAATCCTGTTATACAGAAAAAAGTAGCTATCATGCCTTTTTCTGACGAATCATATAGTCCTACGATTTCATCGACCGATAAGCTTATCAAAAAAATTGTAATTACAATTGAAACGATCGAAAAGGATATATGAGTTAATATATGTTCTAAAGTGGAAAATATCATAAAAATTTTTTAATTTAATTAAAATGAAAAAGTGGGGTAAACCAATTCTACGGAATTGAAATCAGGAATTGAATTTATTATAGGACTTATTCTATTTGTTTTAGAAGATGCCATGCCGCCACTCGGACTCGAACCGAGATGCTCTAGCACTGCTTCCTAAGAGCAGCGTGTCTACCGATTTCACCATAGCGGCGTACTCAAAATAATAATAATCTATTATTATTTAATCGTCGAGATTGAAGGAGTCAATTCAATTCAATATTTTTTTTCTTTCATTTTCATTCAAAGTGATGAGAAAGAACTCATTTCGTTTCAATATGGATTGAAGCGTTCCCCATAAAAATCTTTATTATCATTTTATTTCATTTTTGAATTAAAATGGAAGGTGTCCGTTTTTTATTTAACAGAGACGTTTTCGTCGTTTATGCTCGCCTAAAATTGAGATCTTGTAACTAAATAGTTATGACTTCAATCCAAGGATAAAGATAGAACTCAAAAAAAAAGTTATTTTTCATTTTTGAATTTTAAAATTCATTTATCATTTATCTGATTTTATGAATCTTAGATTCACTTTTTTTTATCAATGAACAAAAAAAGTCTTTTTATGGATCACAGTACAGTGTGACATTCCCAATTTTTTTATTTAACTATTTGTAATTTGTAGAACTTTGTATTAACCCTTAGGTTGGTTTTTCGTCCTGTAAAGAATTTTATTTAGGATTTCGAAAACTAATTCGATATTGGCCTGAACTGAACATCTTGTCTAACAAAAAACTTTTTTTGTAATTTAATTATTTATTATGATATGACAGATAAGTGTACCGATGAGGAAAATAAGAATCCCCACCGGATAAAACATATTCAAAAAAAAGTGAAACCTTGTATCTTTTTTAAAAAAAAAAAAAGTACCATTTTCAGATTAAGATTATTTAATCGAGTGTTTGACTATTTAATTGTCGCACAAAAAAGCTTTTTGAATTCCCGGTAGAAAGAGACTTCGCTAAGGAAAAAGCTTTCAACGCTGTCCAATATACCTTCCTTTTCCAAATGTTTTTACGAATACGTTTTTTTGAGATAGAAGTACGTTTTTTTGGAACTGCCATGAAAAATTTGAAAAAGTTATTCATTTCTCTAGTTGAATGTGAAAGACATCTATTGGTCAAACAATTCCATTTTTTCTTTTTTTTTATATCTCTGTCTATTTTCGTCATGCTCTATTTATACATGTAACAAAATACACCAAAAAGTTCAAAAAAACCAATCCTTACCTAACAAATTCCAAATTCTTTAAATTACTGTAGTTTTTTATTAGTTGGTCAAGCTCAAAAGAAAAAGAAAAGAGCGAGTACACATTTTTTTGATTTTCAAATTCGAATTAAACTAGTAGTTAATCAAAGGATACATGATTTTCTAAAAGTCATCTTAGTAATTTCGTCTTTTCTTTTAAGTCTATTTCTTCTCCCTGGTATTGAAACAAAAGTGTGGGATATTCTAGCGTTTTCTACAAAGAAAAAGAAATGTCTTTTATTCGAATGGAAAATAATCAGTTCTACCATGAATTAGTTAATGATTATGAATAAACGAACTAAAAAAAAAAAGAACTAGTTCTTTTTTTGGGGGGCCAGTTTTGATATGGATCATCCTATTATTTCTATCAAAATAAAGTAATGTATTAACTACTCTATTTTGGTATAATTATTTGCTCTATGGATATAAATTATCGTAATACGTAATAATAATTGAATTTTTTCTGCATTTTCCTAAAAATCTTACTTAATATTCAATATTAATAAAATGAATTAGTGTGTTATTTCATTTTAAATATAAATAGTAACTTGATCATATTCATATCATTTGACCAATTCGAACTTCTTGATTTGAATATTTGAAGTATTGGGTAAAGAAGAAAGATTCAGAATAATTAGGAATAGAAAAGTCTATTTAAGTTTTCCATATCTTGATTTTTTATTGAACCTATAAAAAGATATAAGAGCCGGTGAATTAGAAAGAATTAATTAAAAATAAAAAGGTTTTTTTATGGAATATACATATCAATATTCATGGATTATCCCCTTCATTCCACTTCCAGTTCCTATGTTAATAGGAGTGGGACTTCTCCTTTTTCCAACGGCAACAAAAAATCTTCGCCGTATGTGGGCTTTTCCTAGTATTTTATTGTTAAGTATAGTTATGATACTTTCGGTCTATCTATCTATTCAGCAAATAAATAGAAGTTTTATCTATCAATATGTATGGTCTTGGACCATTAATAATGATTTTTCTTTAGAGTTCGGTCACTTAATCGATCCACTTACTTTTATTATGTTAATATTAATTACTACTGTTGGAATTTTGGTTCTTTTTTATAGTGACAATTATATGTCTCATGATCAAGGATATTTGCGATTTTTTGCTTCTATGAGTTTTTTCAATACTTCCATGTTGGGATTAGTTACTAGTTCGAATTTGATCCAAATTTATATTTTTTGGGAATTAGTTGGAATGTGTTCTTATCTATTAATAGGTTTTTGGTTCACACGACCTAGTGCGGCGACTGCTTGCCAAAAAGCGTTTGTAACGAATCGTGTAGGCGATTTTGGTTTATTATTAGGAATTTTAGGTCTTTATTGGATAACCGGTAGTTTTGAATTTCGGGATTTGTTCCAAATATTCAATAACTTGATTTCTAATAATGAGGTTCCTTTTTTATTTCTTACTTTGTGTGCCT
Source organism: Syzygium oleosum (assembly GCF_021117445.2). NCBI lineage: Eukaryota > Viridiplantae > Streptophyta > Magnoliopsida > Myrtales > Myrtaceae > Syzygium > Syzygium oleosum. The sequence continues at coordinate 145,641 of NW_026607550.1, read as the reverse complement.
TTCTTTTATTTGCCGGTGCAGTTGCTAAATCGGCACAATTCCCCTTTCATGTATGGTTACCTGATGCCATGGAAGGCCCTACTCCTATTTCGGCTCTTATACATGCCGCTACTATGGTAGCAGCGGGCATTTTTCTTGTAGCTCGACTTCTTCCTCTTTTTATAATCATACCTTACATAATGAATTTCATATCTTTAATAGGTATAATAACAGTATTATTAGGAGCTACTTTAGCTCTTGCTCAAAAAGATATTAAAAGAGGTTTAGCTTATTCTACAATGTCTCAATTGGGTTATATGATGTTAGCTCTAGGTATGGGGTCTTATCGAGCCGCTTTATTTCATTTGATTACTCATGCTTATTCGAAAGCATTGTTGTTTTTAGGATCCGGATCTATTATTCATTCAATGGAAGCTATTGTTGGATATTCTCCAGATAAAAGTCAGAATATGGTTCTTATGGGAGGTTTAAAAAAGCATGTACCAATTACAAAAAATGCTTTTTTAGTAGGTACACTTTCTCTTTGTGGTATTCCCCCCCTTGCTTGTTTTTGGTCCAAAGATGAAATTCTTAATGCTAGTTGGTTGTATTCACCTATTTTCGCAATAATAGCTTGTTCTACAGCAGGATTAACCGCATTT
>NW_026607550.1:122500-125000 GCF_021117445.2 Syzygium oleosum | reverse complement strand
GATAATGAGCAAGGAATATCCGTCTTTCTGCTAAACAGAATGTATTGAACTCATAATTCATTAGATACTTTTTATGAATGTCAACTAAGTATCGTAAGTAAATTGCTCCCGGTTGTTCAATCATTTGATAACCAGAGTCATTCTTTGATAAATGATCACTATGAGTCAAACTCAATAGAATTTGATCAATCCTTTTTTCTGTCGTTAAGGTGGAAAACTGAACCAAGAATTCTCTTTCTTTATCATCAATCGAATCACTGTTCGCGACCCAGGATTCTATTTTATCATCAATCCAATCACCGTTCACATTTTTTCTTTTTCTTATCAATGAATAGATCTCTTTACTTGTATGACTTAGATGTCTCGTCTTTTTCGAAAAAGTGATTCGATGGATGGGATTTGGTATGATACTTATGAGATCGATGAGATTGATATTCAAATATTTCTTCTTAGAACGTATTGATTTGACCCCATAAGCGGGACCACCACCCCATAGCATGTTGCCGCCAGAAGCAGAACCCCGTATTTCTTCTAGAGAATCTCCTAATTTTTCCAGAGCAACTAGAAAGAGATTCTTTAACCAGAAAGAATTCAGTTCAGATGTAGGGTACCTATCCAGAAGTTTTCGCAACTCCATCATGTATGATGGAATCATCCAAGATTTGACCTTTTCGAACTCTGTCTGTAACTCACTATAGGCTCGGGAAACAAAGAGAAGATGTGTACGAACGATATATGTAGCAACAAGAAGAAGGAAAAGGATTGAATAGAGGAACTCCCGAACATTTGGAGATCTCAGATGGGTCGATATCAATGGTGACTCATTATTTCGATGAATCATTTCTTCGGACAGAAGAAGATTATGTAAACACTTACTCGAAATCTCACTTATCAGATTCCATTGTGGAAGACAGAATTTTTTCTGAAGAATTTGCCATGATATATCTGATCCATGCATAATATCATGAAAAATGGATACAAATTTTTGACTGCTACTTAGTATCGGCAATAGGTCTGAAAAAGTATCTAAAAATATCCAATTTAGATATTTGTACCCTGTCGAGGTAAGGAACCATGGCATATATGTTTGGAATAGATTCCATTTTGAGAGAGTTGAAAAAGCACTATCTCGTTGAAAGGTTCTATACATCTGTCCTTTCTCAACGCATTTCTTTAGACAAAGACTCCGTTTTTTCCTCTTTTCGGATGGTAAATATTTCTCAGAACATGGAGTGTGAATCAAACCCATGTTTGAATTGAAATTGAGATACTGATACAAGTTCTTCCCTTCTGAATCAGATAGATTCATATCGGAAAGAGGTTGACAATAAGTTCTTTCAAAATTGACTATTTGTCCCTCTGTTAGAGGTGTTCCAGAAATGTCTGCGATCGAGTAAATAGCTCTACGAACTAATGGATCGGATCGAATTGCAAAATGGAAAGATTTGTACAAGTTAGACCTTTCGTCACCACTTTGTGGAAAATCGTTAGGTATGAATATGTTAGATACCTGTGACTCGATTGGTGAAATAGTATCTCTCTCCAAAAAAGCGTATTTTTTTTTACCGCCGCACAAAGAAAATATTTGGTTGCGAATGAATAAGATATTGAGGAATTGTCCATATGTAAAATCATAATTATTGATACGGGCCCTTTCCACATAAAAGGGGAATCTTTTGTTACAATAGAAGCAGAAGTGATGTGGATTATTCAAGAATCGAAGTCGATTTGCTTTATAAAAAGAAGATATCAATGAACTTCTATGAAATGGTTTCACGGGATTCAGCCAATTGTCTTGATCGTGGGATATCATTGAGAAATAGGAATCCGTGTTATCAAAAGATTTCCTGCGATTATTTCTAGTATGGAATGAGTCAATCATCCACTTTGGTATCTTATTGAACAAAAATGGTGATATTGTTCCTCCATTGATCAAGAATTTCGATTTTTGGGAAGTATCATGATCATCCAATAATAATGGTTTCCATTTTTTCAAATGAACGATTTGAAGACCTATTGATTCTAACAACTGATTGCAGAGTTGATCATTCGGACCTTTCAATTCATAGACGTGGATCTCGGACCTATGAATGGGGGTATTCCCGAAACTCACAAAGAAAAAAGGAAGTGAGTTAGACAAAAAAAGAAGAAACTTGGACAAAAAGAGAAGTAACTTGGACAAAACGAAACGAAGTGACTTAGACAAATCTTTTTTGTCGATAACCTCAGACCAATCAATCGAATATTGATTAATACGTAATCGATCGAAGACTACTTGAAAACGGCCCTTCTGCTTAGAAACGAAATGTTCCAAATGTTCCTGGAAATTCTTGCTCCCATTGGACCATTTGTATCTATATGCATTAGGATCCCGATTCACGGATCTCTCGGTTCGAGAAATAAAAATAAGAGGATCGAACCATTTCTTCTGACTCTTTTTCAAATTCGATAAATGTTGGTTGATCGTATATTTCATTATAGTTCTATGATTCAAAGTATC
>NW_026607550.1:107500-115000 GCF_021117445.2 Syzygium oleosum | reverse complement strand
GATTCGCTCAAAAAAGATTCCAGAAGATGTTGACCGTAAATGAGAAGATTGATTACGGAGAAAAAGAAAGATGGATTCGTATTCACATATATGAGAATTATATAGGAACAAGAATAATCTTGGATTACCTTTTGAAAAAAGGATAATATGTTTCTTTGGAGTAATAAGACTATTCCAATACTCGTGGAGAAAGAAACGTAATAAATGCAAAGAAGAGGCATCTTTCACCCAGTAACGAAGGGTTTGAACCAAGATTTCTAGATGGATGTGATAGGGTATTAGCACATCCGACACATAATCTAAATGTGAAAATTTGTCCTCTAAAAAAGGAAATATGGAATGAATTGATCGTAAATTATGCGATTTTGCTATTTCTTTCCTTTCTAAGGAAGATACTAATCGTAGGGAAAATGGAATTTCCACAATGACTGCAAATCCCTCTGAGATAATTTGAGAATACAAATTCTTGTTGTGCCCAAAAAATGGATTTTGGATAGAATCATTAGCTGAAAAAATCAAAGGATTCTGTTGATACATTCGAGTAATTAAACGTTTCACAACTATTGAACTAGATTTCTTGTCATAACCTGCATTTTTGAACAAAATCGATCTATTTAAACCATGATCATGAGCAAGTGCATAAATATACTCTCGAAAAAGAAGTGGGTATAGGAAGTCATGTTGTCGAGATCTATCTAGTTCGAAATATCCTTGAAATTCCTCCATTGGAAATTTGATTTGACCCCAAAAAGAAAAAAAGGTAGGGGATTTTTTGGTTATCAAATGATACATCGTGCGATACAGTCAAAACAAGGTATTCTAGTAAGAAAAGAATAAATACCTCGTAGACAGGTAGACTCATTAACGGACTCTCTATCCTCTCTTTTTCAATCGAATTAGTTTATATTCGTTATAGGATAAGAAGATGGATTAGAAATCCTTTATTTTTCATTTCAACCCAATCGCTCTTTTGATTTTGGAAAAAAAAATATCTTTATCAATATGCCGCTTCTTCTACACATTTATGTACAACCTAGAATAGGAAATAGCTAATAGTTAGGACTCATTAAAAAATGGATAATCATCCATTCATGGAAAAGCCCTTCCCGTACCAGGTACTAATATCTTTTTAACGTGTAATTAGATCGGGTAATCAGTCAAATTAAGAAATTATGAACAGAAGTTCGTTGCTTTTTCTTTCTTTATAATTAATTGAGGTCATAGGACTCTATCCATTTATTCATTCGACCCAACTCTGAATTAATTTCATTTTTTTCTCACTAAGAATTCAAACAAGGTTTTGAACCGATCCAGTAAGAATGAAATATTTTCAGAATTCTCTATTGATACGACATGCTGTTTTTTCCAGTCATTCCTTTCAGGATCAGTCGTGGTCTTACAAACTCTACCGAAGGTATGAACGAATCCGTTACTTCATATAAATGTGTAAAATATGCTAGCCGCACTTAAAAGCCGAGTACTCTACCGTTGAGTTAGCAACCCGAAAAAAAATTAGGATATGTAGATACAATTGGAAAAAATAAAGAAATTCAATTGCACGACGCAATCAAAACATCGAACTAGCAATAAAATTCAAATTGATTCTAAAATTATGAATCTAAAAAATAAAAATAAAGAGATCCAATAAGAATAATCAAATCTTCAGATAAAAAAAAGCAATTTGGATAGATTGATTCTTCTCGTTTATGTTATCCATTTTTTTTTAACCAAAAAAGACTTCTTGTTTGTATCACAAAAAATCGAACGAACCCATATATATAGATATTTTTTTTTATTGTGAATGAAGTAAAATAAAAAAACGAAATCTAAGAAAGAAAAATATAAGAAAGATAAATAGATCCCTTTCTACACGATCGAATTATATTTGTTCAATACACTGTTGTCAATATGAATAGTTAGAAAAGAATACAATAAAAAAAAAGTATAAATAGAGCAAAAGAAGAGGAAGGGAGTGGGGAAAGTATAGTAGAAAAAAAAACTTATACTTATACAAAGCTATATACGAATCACCCACACCCTCTTCTTTTGTATTTCATTAATTGACTTTCCTTTAATTAAGACGAAATTCTGTAAAAACAAACCCCCGCCTTCTTTAAAATATCATAAACAGTTCCTGTAGGTTGAGCGCCTTTTTCAAGAAAATATAGAATAGCAGGAATATTTAAATACGTTTGATTATTTATCGGATCATAAAAACCCACTTTCCGAAGATCTCTTCCTTCTCTTCGGGATCGAACATCAATTGCAACGATTCGATAAACGGCTCATTGGGATAGACGTAGATAAACTAGAACCCCCCTAGAAACGTATACGAAGTTTTCTCCTCGTACGGCTCGAGAAATTAGAATATAGATATGTCTATGTATACAATTCTAATGTCAAATAGACCTATAAAAGCATTAAATCAAATAAATTAGACTATGATTATTTAATACTTTTTTTTTTCTTTATCAAAAAAAAAGAATTTGTATTCTCAAAACTCAAGTTGAGTAACTCTGAAATAGCTCAAAAGAAAACCCTTAGGCATTTGATTTTTTGAGTGGTCTCTAACCCCTTTTTCTTTGTCTCATTTAGAATCTATTTGGACTCCTTATTCTTGATCTAGTTGTCGAGACAATTAAAAAAAAGATATTTCCTTGTTCCAAAATATTTTCTCTTTGCCTTGAATCATTGGGTTTAGACATTACTTCGGTGATTTTTAATCGTTTCAAAATGGCAGCAACATGCCCCTTTTTCTGATTTATTTCTATCAAAGAATCATAAACGGTTGATTCCCGCACGATACACTTTGGATCAAAAGAGTTTCACTAATTCCAACAAATTTTCCTTTTTTGGATTTGAAACTTGCTCGAATTGGATCCTTTCGATTTAGAAATCGAAAATAGACTACACTTACGAAGTTGTTCCAACTTATTAATTGGCACTAACCCTAGATCCTTGCCCTGAGAAATGAATCAATACTTTCTACTCGAGCTACATCACATACTGTTTACACTACAACCCAAGAAACAATGAGGTTTCTAGTGGAACAGAACAAAGGATGTCGAGCTAAGAGCACCTTCATTCCTATAGAATCAAAAGGGTGGGTGTAAGAATCCACAACTGATCATGTCCTTCAAGTCGCACGTTGCTTTCTACCACATCGTTTCAAACGAAGTTTTACCATAACATTCCTCTAGTTTGGAACTGATATGTAATTGATTCAATTAGGGAATCATGAATAGTCATTTGTTCGGTCGTTACATTGCTTTCTAAATTCTAAAGAAGTCTTAGAAAGAATTCAATTTCACCCTCGATTTTCTTTTTATTGGATGCATGCAATATTTTTCTTTTATTTATTAATTATTAATTTCTAAATATTAGAAAGAAAAAAGCTCTTTGTATTGAATCTACATTGCATCTTCAAGTAACTTGAGAGGATATATTCAACAATCTTAGACTTCTTCGAATATTAAATACTCATAAGAAATCATTAAATTCAAATAGTTATTGAATTGAAAAAAAACCTACCCGGATATCATATCACTATTTGATAAATAAAGTTTTACTAAAGATTACATTTATCATCATAAATAATCTATCTTTGAATTAAACCTAAATCTCAGTGATTAAAAAAATATAGATAGATAGAAAAAGAAATTTATTTCTTTTTTTCGTGGAGTGGATAAAAAAAAGTTGATGTAAAGGAAGATTTAGGCTCTTTTTCTTTCATTTCATACTGAAAAAGAAAATCATAAAAAAAAAAAGAATTCCCTCTATCAGATAGACTGAACAATTGTCAGTGGAATGAATTATGAATATTCAATATAGAATATTTCAAATGAACGGATCAAAAATCTTTTTCAAAAAACCAAAAAACGTTATCACTGAAATAGAACGACAATAATACATTAAGCATTTCCTCATTTTACGCGTAGTTTCTTTGACTGGTGGGGGTTCGTTCAATAATTTTTATTTAAAGTAAGGAGAATAGAATATAGAATGTATGAATTACCCCCTGTCTATATTATTCCATATATTTACAATTATTTATGAGAACCAAATCAAATACGAAATGAAATACCTAAAAATGAGGTTCAAAGAAAATAGATATGTTATATGTATGTAATTGATTATTTCTTAATCCAATTTGTACAAGCACAGCTAGTGAAATTGATATCTTACATTGTTAATTAATTCTTATTATATGGCACGTAAGACTTTTCGAAGTAACTAACTTAAACTTCAATATGAATATTCAATATTCAAAGTATAAGGAGATGGGCATACGATGAAAAGCGCATTCAACCTCTTTCTTTTGCAATCCCCTTTTTTCTTTATTTCCAATTCTTCGAATCTATGTTCCTAGATCACAACTCGATTCAGTTCCATCTATATCTATCTTATTTGAATTTAATTTGTGAAAAAATAGGATTTTGAAAAAATAGGATTTAAAGAAGAATAGAATCATTAAAAATCAGAAACAAGAATCACATAATATCCAATATTTGACTCTTAAAGAGTAAAGAAGACAGTTCAAAAAGACAACCTTTCTTTATTCTGATAATAGATATTTCTATCTATATAGAGAATAGGTATTCCCTGGGACGGAAGGATTCGAACCTCCGAATAGCGGGACCAAAACCCATTGCCTTACCACTTGGCCACGCCCCATTTCGATTTCTATTCAATACTAATAAACACTAGTATTGTTTTTTGTTATTCGTCAATTCCAATCCAAAATATCTATGGACTCTATTGTTCCTAGGGTTTTGACACGTGTAGAGATACAATGAAACTGAATTTATTGATCATTACATATAATTCAATTAAGATATTGTATAAAAGTATGATTTCTTCTATTCTTTTTTAATGTAAGAATTGAAGGATTTTTGATTGGTTGAGTTCAAAGAAGGATTTTTTGGTATACCTTACTCTTTTTTTTTCATTTTTAAGGGATATCAATTATCAATAACAATAACTCAATCAAAATACAATTTCCAAGAAAAAAAAATGTTTGTTATGCTTAATATCTTTAGTTTGATCTGTATCTGTCTTCATTCCACCCTTTATTCGAGTAGTTTTTTCTTAGCCAAATTGCCGGAGGCCTACGCTTTTTTGAATCCAATCGTAGATTTTATGCCAGTAATACCCCTTCTCTTTTTTCTCTTAGCCTTTGTTTGGCAAGCTGCTGTAAGTTTTCGATGAGATCTTTAATACTGTCCTAGACATGATTTATTCGAAAAAAAAAAATCGAACAATGGATAAGATCGGATAAGTCTCACAGCATCAACCCTCGATTCAAACAATTCTTAGATAGCTGCAAGAAATCTGACTCACTCTCTTTCCTTTCCTCATTCTGATTCTTTTTCATTTATTGAAAAACCCTTTTAGAGTCATCCCAAAATAGGAAAGATATTTTTTTTTAATATAATAAAAGACTCGACTCTTATTCCAAATGAATTTCTGAAAATTCTTTTTGATTTTTGATTTCGAGAAACCATTTTGTTTATTGGTGTCAAAATAGGATATGGGGTAGAAAAATGGAGAATCTATTCTCTTTTTTTTTTCAAAAAAAAAAGATCTTGGAGATTGTGTAATGCTTACTCTCAAACTCTTTGTTTACACAGTAGTTATATTTTTTGTTTCTCTCTTCATCTTTGGATTCCTATCTAATGATCCAGGACGTAATCCTGGACGTGAAGAATAAAAAGGCCTTTCTTTTTACTTGCTTAATTTTTCAATGTTCTTACTTCGGATTTTCTCTATTGTACATCCTTATTTATTATATTAAATAAAAAAAAAAACAAAAACAAGGGAAAGGTTTTGAAAAAAAAATAAATAAAATACCAAGTCATCAACGGAAACGGAAAGAGAGGGATTCGAACCCTCGGTACGAAAAACTCGTACAACGGATTAGCAATCCGACGCTTTCGTCCACTCAGCCATCTCTCCCAATTGAAAAAGGATAATTACTATCTTACATTACACAAAAAATAAGGCTTGAAAAAAATCCTTTCTTTATCTCTCTTTATTCTTTTTTTGACTATATTGATATATACAACTTTAATATATACTACTTTTATAAGCAATCCCATTTAGATAAAGAAAAGGTTCTAAAGAGATATTTCGAATAAAAAAAAAGAAAAAAGCAAGAATACCTCTTCTTCCGAAAGAGCTTTTTTTCTTTTCACGGCCTGGCCTGGTCAGTACCTAGCCGGGCCATTTTTTCTTCCATTCCAAATCATAGATAAAATGATAAAATGATTTGTTTGAAAACAAAAGTGCTTATTATTGATTATTGAAACAACAATCAGAAGAAGGAATCTTTCCATTCCTATGATATGGAATTTCATTCTATAGAATCAAAGTGTCATTTTTTATTGTATTATTATTATTCTTTCTTTTCTTTCCTTCTTTTTTTCCTTTACTGGAAAAAAAGAAAAAAAAAATAAGGAACTGTGGATTGTTGTGCAATGCATTCTTATGTCATAACATAAGTAGTTTTATCGAGCCCTACCTGTTCTGTCAAAAATCCTCCAGCAAAAGAAAGAACTTGTTCTTTCTTTCTTTTAATTTTGAATTAGGAGTGTTCTTTTACTAATCTGATTAGGTCTACTAACATGACAAAACCAAAACAAACACACCAATGCTATAATTTTCATCATTATTTTGTTTTGGATCCTATCTTGATTACGTCCGATTACCTTTTTTTGTTCGACAAAAGTTTCATTTATATACAATAATCGCATTGTAGCGGGTATAGTTTAGTGGTAAAAGTGGGATTCGTTTTATTAATCCCTTTTATAGTTAAGGGATCTCTCGGTTTGATTTGATTCATATTCCGAAAAAAAAACTTTTTTTCTTAAAAGGATTTAATCCTTTACCTCTCAACGAAGGATTCGAGGAAGAATATACATTCTCGTGATTTGTATCCAAGGGTCAATTAAAAATTGACAAATTGGATTATTTAATTGCGAAACATAATTTTTTTTTTAATTGGATCAATACTTCCAATTTAATGAGTATTAGTAAAGGATCCATGGATAAAGATAGAAAAGCGTATTTCTAATCGTAACTAAATCTTCCATTTTTTCTTTTCGATAGGAAAGATTGAAGCAAAATAGCTATAAATTAATAAAATTAAGAGATGATTTTAGTTTACTAGAGACATTGACATATTCTATTTTTTAGCTCGGTGGAAACAAAATACTTTTCCTAAGGATTGTCTCAAATAGAAATAGAGAACGAAGTAACTAGGAATATTGTTAGAATACCCTATTCTCTATTCTAGAAGGATCGTCTAGAAAGCGAATTCTTTTGAATTTAAATGCATTCAAACAGAAAAGCTGACATAGATGTTATGGATCGAATTTTTTTATTTCGTTCACGTCTTATCTCAGATATATCTATATCTGGAAATTTATCCATCTTCCATAAAGGAGCCGAATGAAACCAAAGTTTCATGTTCGGTTTTGAATTAGAGACGCTAAAAATGAT
>NW_026607550.1:95000-100000 GCF_021117445.2 Syzygium oleosum | reverse complement strand
CTGATTTCCCCCTCGAAAAAATTCTTCTTTTTGGTTTTCAAAGGAATGTTCTTATGTTGCCTTGAACGATGCACTAATCCTTTGAATCCGGTACCAACGGGTATCATCCCCCCTATAACAACGTTCTCTTTTAGGCCTTTCAACCAATCGATACGGCCCCGGAGAGCAGCTTTGGCTAAAACTCGAGCAGTTTCTTGAAAACTCGCTTCAGATATGAAACTTTGCGTATTCAAAGATGCCCTTGTTATTCCCAATAGGATGGCGCGGTAACAGATCGATTCTTCCAAAGCGCGCCCCGTTCGCGCCGCTCGCAACAATCCAATTAGTTCTCCAGGTAAAAAAACATTAGACATTCCATCCTCTGAAACCAACACCTTTGATGTTATTTGGCGTACAATAATTTCTATGTGCCTATTATGGATTTGCACCCCCTGGGATCGATAAACCTTTTGGATCTTATTAACCAAAGATATACGACTTTGCACTATAGTTAGCTCAGCCCCAATCAAGAATCCCCAAGGAATTCCAAGAATTTTTTTTATATGCTCGTTCCAACCCTCAATTCTTTTTTTTAGGTTCATCGATATTGAATCAATTGAACGCACTTCTAACACTTGTTCCACTTTTGGAAGACCCTGCGTTATATCACCGGATCTCGATTTTTCATATATAAATGTAACTAATGTATCTCCTTCGTAAAGGATTTCTCCATAATGACCATGAACAGTTGCTCCTGGAGTGGCCAAATAAGGCTTGGCGGATCTTATTACTACAGAGTCAACTTGAACAATCAAAACTTGACCCGATTTGAGATGGGGTCCGTTTTTGGCTATACATACATTTTCACAAATAAACTGTCCAAGACTAATTATTGTAGATCTTTCTTCAAAATAATTATGATAATAATTAGGATGACAAAAATACCAATTCAAATTGAATGAATTCAAAACGATGTTACTGCATGAATCGGGATTCAAAATTCTCCCATTTTCATCCATTAAATAATAGTTAATTACTTGAAAAGTCTGTTTTAAATTTTCAAGTTGCAAATATTTAGTTACCAAAATAGGATTATGAGTTATTAAATAGTAAAATGAATAAAAATTCAAAAATTGAAGGACTGTTCCTAAAGGGCCAATCAAATTCCTAATTTCAATTATAGGATCTGTTTTAATTGATTCTTTTATCACATTGTGATATTTTCCAGCGTTGAATGGACCCATTCGGAAACAATTAGATGATGACAAAATTATCAAAGATGGGCATTCCTTATTTTTATTTAACAACGTGCGAATAGTTCCTTGATTTTGGCTAAGTGATTGTTGAATTTTTGTCTTGGAATAAAAGGGATTGCTATTGGTGTAATCTGACACATTATCTGAATCTGAGATCAATCCTGAGCCTGAGGGATCATTCCTTTTTCTGAGATACGAAATAGGGAATTTCACTAAGTCAATTCTTAGGAAATCTCGAATCAGACCATTTGTACTTACTTCAACAAAGGAAGTATGAGCCTCTTCGATAGAAGAACTTTTTTTGTCTTGGTCCCAATTCAAAATTAAACAAGTCCGAACTAATTGAATACTTGTATCAGAAATTCCCCGAATTGGTTTGCCATTTCTGTAAACAATATAATTGACAACTCGAAGTTGTATATTATCCCTTTCTTGTAACAGATCCGGGGGGAAGAGTGTTGCTAAATTTATACCGTCCGATATTTCATATGTCACTACGGGTCGAACTAAAACAAAATACTTTTTCTTAGTAGGTGTGATCCGTTGGACATAGATCCAATTTTTCAATTTTTTGGATTCCTTAGAATTTGTTTTTCCTGTTCCTGGGGGTATCAAGATGCCACTGTGTCGGGATATCTTATCTGTCTCTCCAGGAAAATGGATATCTCCAGAAAAGATTTTCAGTTCAATCCTTTTTTTTTTTCTCTCCACTCGGACTAATCCGCCCACTTGGCTTCTTGTATTTAAAGCGATTCGTGTATCTACTCCAATCAGACTATTGTTCCGTACCATTATCGAAGAAGATTCAGGTAAAATATGCACTTCCTCGGGAATGAAAAAAAATCGATCTAGTTTCATTTGGTATTTTTGCTTAAATTCTTTGATTCCTCGATACTCAATCAAATCCTCTTTTTTAACGATTGAATGAACCCCTAGAGTCCCATATTTAGTAATTCCCGAACTCTTTCTTCTGTATCGAGGATCATCGAAATAAGCAAGAATACTATTTCTACGTAAAATGCCATTTATCGGTAGTTCAATCGAGATACCTGAATGGGGAATTAGTTCTTTCTTTCGTTCTTGAATCGATTGGAGTGGAATGAGAAATCGATTTCTTCGCCTTTTTGCCAATAAATCAGAATTCTCATGGAAAGTAGTAGGATATTTGAGATTACAATGAACAATAGATATGATTCGATTAAGTTCTGAATAATCAGGAATCATATCTTCTTTTATTTTACCAGAAAAACCAGAACTACATAATTCGTATCTCATTTGATCATTATTCACTGAGAGACTCGAAATATATGAGAGACTCGAAATATATCTTCGTTCGACAGAAAGAGAACGAAGATTAATTTGGTCTTGATCCTTGTAGAGTGAAAAAGGGACTCCACTGGATCTGCACGAACCCCCTGATAATATCCATAAATGGCTTGTTTTTGGTAAAAGATGGACATTACTATATGTAAATTCAGGTGCATGGTACACATCGGTACTCCAGTGCATTTCTCCCTCTGATTCAGAATAAATATGTTTTCGAACCCTCTCTTTCAAATTGAAAGTGTATGTTCCCGCGCGAATTTCCGCAATCACTTGTTCTGATTCTACATATTGATTATTTTGAACCAAAAGAAAACTTTTTGGTGGAATAGTCACGTTATGTAGAATATCTTCACTCTCAATAGTTACATACAAGTCTATAGAACATAGAAAGGCAGGATGCCCATGACGCGTACGTGTGGGATGAACCAAATCCTCATTGAATTTGATTTTTCCATTAGAGGGGGCTCGTACATGTTCGGCAGTACCACCTGTGAATACTCCACCGGTATGAAAAGTTCTTAATGTTAGTTGAGTCCCTGGTTCTCCAATAGATTGACCCGCAATAATACCTACAGCTTCTCCCAATTCGACCAGGTCGCCATGAGTAGGACTCCTACCATAACATAATCGACAGATCCAAGATGTACTCCTACAAGTAAAGGGGGTTCGAATAGATATTGGTTGTGTTCGAAAGGTTATGAATCGATTGACAAGTCCAATTCCAATATCTTGATTTCGAATGGCAATGCATCGTGGGCCCATATAGATATCGTCTGCTAATACACGACCAATTAATGTTTGAATAAAAATTCTTTCCGGCATGATCCCATTTCGAGGACTCACAGAAACCCCTCGGATGGTTCCACAATCTGTTCTGCGTACAACAATGTGTTGTACTACTTCAACAAGTCTGCGCGTAAGATATCCAGCATCTGATGTTCGTACAGCAGTATCCACAACTCCTTTGCGGGCTCCGTAGCAAGAAATGATATATTCTGTTAAAGATAGTCCTTCGCGTAAATTGCTTTGAATGGGTAAATCAATCATTTGTCCTTGAGGATCTGACATTAATCCTCTCATACCCACTAATTGGTGTACTTGAGATGCATTTCCTCTGGCTCCCGAAAAAGACATTATATGGACTGGATTAAAGGGGTCTGTCATCCTAAAATTAGGATTCATTTCTTGTCGCAAATATTCACTTGTAGCATACCATACCTCAATGGATTGGCGTAATTTTTCTACTGCATGTACATTCCCATAATGATGGTGTTTTTCCAAAATCAAACTTTGTTGTTCAGCATCTTGTACTAACCATCCCTTAGAAGGTATTGTTAAAAGATCATCAATCCCTAATGAAATGGATGTAGCAGTGGCTTGCTGGAAACCCAGAGTCTTTACTTGATCCAGAATGTGTGATGTATATGCCATTCCGAAGTGATCTATTAATCTGCTAATAAGTCTTTTAATGGCAGTTCCATCTATTACTTTATTGTGAAAGACTAGATTGACTCGTTCTGCCATAAGTACCTCCATATTCTGCTGAGTGGGATTCGACAATGAGTTTGAGTCAATGATTGGAAAACTTCCTTTTCTCGATCTTAATTCACATAGAAATTCAGGAACTAGGTTCCTAGTTGAACCGGAGAGACCCGAATTCACACTGGTGTCATAGAATTACTTAATTTAGATACCGTATGATTAGGTACCAAATGAGCAGGCTCGACAAAACCCTTGTATAGCTTCTTCGATTTCTCGAAAAAGAGAAATATGACCGACAGTTGTTCGAATGTATATACAAATAATTTCTTTTTTTACACTTCTTACTATTAGATAGTGCCCATAAATTTCATGATAGGTACCCAAAGATTCATAGTGAATCTCGATAGGAACTTCTCTTGAAGCAATAACGCGTTGATCTAGTCGCCATCGAAGCCACAAAGGACTATCTAAATTGATTCTTTTCTGTCGATAAGCTCCAATTGCATCATAGGAATTACAAAAAAAAGGTTCTTTTTTTTTTCTATACTTATAGTTATTATCATAAGTTCTTTCATTTTGATAGTTTCTGTGATTCCATGGATTATACCTATTTGTACAAATACCTCGGTGATTCCCACTCGTTAATACATATAGACCAATAAGCATATCTTGGGTTGGTACGGAAATGGGATCCCCAATAGCTGGAGACAAGAGATTCATATGAGAAAACATAAGTAAACGAGCCTCCGCTTGAGCCTCCAAAGATAAAGGTACATGAACAGCCATTTGATCCCCATCAAAGTCTGCATTGAATCCCTTACGAACTAATGGATGTAAACAAATAGCACGTCCTTCCACTAAAATGGGTTGAAATGCCTGTATGCCTAATCTATGCAGAGTAGGCGCTCTATTCAGCAATACGGGATGCCCCTGCATAACTTCTTGCAGTATTTCCCA
>NW_026607550.1:87500-90000 GCF_021117445.2 Syzygium oleosum | reverse complement strand
CTTGCATATCCCTACTGGTTTTCCAAATTAATCCCGCGGATACATATAATTCAGAAGAATATGTGAGTGATTCATATACAGCATCTCTTTCTTTTATCAAAGGTTCTACCAATTGATATGTTTCCACAAATAATTGAAATTCAATTTCTTGATCTGTATCTTCAATTTTTGGAAACTTATAAAGTTCTTCTGTTAAGCCCTGATCAATGAATCTACAAAATCCTTCAAATTGTATCTGATTAAAACCAGGTACTGTAGACATTCCCTCATTTCCATCCCCGAGCATTTTGAATTTCCCTTTTCTCGAAAAAATTCCATTATTGACCCATTCTTCATCAAATCATATGGATTGATTTAGCAATGATGGAATTTCTATTTTGTTTACTGAATCACATGAAATTTGATCCACCCCATATATGGAATGTATGAAATGCATATGAACGGAGGAATAAAGACAATTTTATATTCAAATTGGAATTTGTAACAGATACAAAATCGAAAGGAATTAATAAATGTCACTTAGACTTATGGAGTTTTGGATAGAATATCAAAAAAAAAGTGATTCCATTTCTACCATTATTATGATATTACATATTCTAATCCGATTGGGTACCAGAAAAATAAATGGATTCGGTATTTAATCTGTTCGATGATATAAAGACATTATAATCATCAAAAATATAGAGTTGATCTTTTTTGAGCACTTAACTTTTTCATGGATTCTATTGTTCAACAAATGATTCGCATAAAAGAGAGATACTTTTACCTTTTTTTAGTAGAATACGATCGAAGGGCGTAATAGAGTAATAAAGTTTGTATTTATTAACCATGTGTAGATAGCTGTTTCCTCCTTTCTTGAAGTTCTATTCGGGACAGCGCGTGCTATGCTATATCAAAATTTCCATTTTCTATTCCATCTATTGAATGAAATATTGAAGCACTACAATTCACTGATAATTCTCTATAGGCATCATATATAGATAGGATATCCAATTAAATATTTGTATAACAATTTATGTTCTGGGGTTTACATATACTTCTATTTGATGTTATAATAGAAATTGGGAAGGATTTTTTTTATGGAAAAGAATCAATACTGATTAGTTATATATCAATTTGGATTGTCTTATATCATTAGGATTAAGAAAAGACAATTTTGGATTCAAATCCAAGAATCGTTCATGAATTTACAGTCACATTTAATAGTTAATGGTTCCAATTTGTCCTAAATTTTGGCTTTTGTGACTGAAAAACCACATTTGGTTTTTCAATTTTTCAATATCAATATAAAAAAGAGAGGGAAAATTTGTAAATATTTAGGTTTTGAGATACTATACATACAACCGAAGGGATGGATCCAATCCAAAAAACGAAGGATTTTTTTCTTTTCGGGCAAGGGTTAAATTTAAGAAAACGGGATTCAAGATGCAAGTCCAATAAAAAAAGAAGTTTAGGAATTCCCCACCCGACGCAAACAAAGGGAGACTTTTTTTTTCATCTATTTTGTAGGAGATCATACATTTTGGCGGCATGGCCGAGCGGTAAGGCGGGGGACTGCAAATCCTTTTTCCCCAGTTCAAATCCGGGTGTCGCCTGATCAAGAAAAAACTCGAAATCTCTTATTTCGTTTTGCTAATATAACTCGCTGAATTTTTCCCCAGCAGAAGCAAACAAAGTAAAAGGACTCTTGAGACTTGCTTGCTTGGTTCTAAACATCTGGAAGTTTGACTCTCGAAAGCTAAAGTGCTCTAAATCCTTGCCTCTAGGATTCAAGGACAGATTATAGTGGTGGAAGGTCTCTCATATAAAGATTTATTGATTCCCTTCCACTACTAATGTAGTGTTTAATTACCGGGTCCTGAATTAGATTGGATAGCCCGACGGAAAATCGAATTAGTGGTTGTGGAAAGGGCTGAAGATACTTTCTATACAGACTCAGGAGAGTCTCTAAGTCCTCGGTATCCAATAACAATTCGATGGAAAATTGGCTTTCTAAAATTGAAATGAAAAAATAAATTCTTTCTTTTCAATAAACCCTAGTCAAGAATGGAATAGGTGGTCCTCCGATTGTTTCACAGAGACAATCCTTAGACAGTAAGAATTAGATCAAATGGGAAATAAAAGTATGGGATAGATAACGATCTATCTTGACATTCTATTTTTCATATTTTTATACCTTTTCGAAAGATAAAGACAAGAAAAGATAGAATAGGTCTTATTATTCCTACATCTTAGGAAGATTTCCCTGATACTTCTAAATGAGTCACTGCGTATTTTGCTTGTGCTTAACGTTTTCCGATTCTACTAGAAAAATAATATCCTATAAGAATTTGAAGAATTTGTTATAAGCAGATTTATTAGAGCCTTTGATCAATGGTGTTGGGTCCGAATCCCTTTTTGACTCTACGCCAGTGATTCCACTATTATTATATTAGTGAACAATAATGGAATAATTCCTTCATAGAGATAGGGGACATAATTTACATGGATATAGTAAGTC
>NW_026607550.1:40000-57500 GCF_021117445.2 Syzygium oleosum | reverse complement strand
GTTCTATGGAAAAATGGTGGTTCAATTCGATGTTGTATAAAGGAAAATTAGAATACAGGTGTGGGCTAAGTAAATCAATCGATAGGTTTGGTGATCCTATTGAAAAAACCAGTGTAAGTGAGGATCCGGTTATAAACGATATGGATAAAAAGATTCATAGTTGGAGTGAAAGTTCTAGTTACAGTAATGCTAATCATTTAGTGGGTGTCAGGGACGTTCGTAATTTTATCTCTGATGACACCTTTTTAGTTAGAGATAGTAATAGGAATATTTATTCCATATATTTTGATATTACTAATCAAATTTTTGAGATTGACAATGATCCTTCTTTACTGAGTGAACGAGAAAGTTCTTTTTTTAGTTATTGGACTTATGCTTATCTGAAGAATGGATCGAAGAATGACGATCCGCCCTGTGATCATTCCATGTATGATACTAAATACAGTTGGAATAATCACATTACTAGGTGCATTAACTCTTATCTTGGTTCTCAAATTTGTATTGAGAGTTCCTTTTTAAGTAGTAGTGACAATTCCAGTGACAGTTACATTTATAGTTCCATTTATGGTGAAAGTAGAAATAGTGGGAGCTCCAGTATAAGAACTAGCAGGAATGGTATTGATTTCACTCGAAGAGAAAATTCTACTGATTTCGATTTGACTCAAAAATATAGGCATTTGTGGGTTCAATGCGAAAATTGTTATGGATTAAATTATAAGAAACTTTTGAAGTCCAAAATGAATATTTGTGACCAATGTGGATATCATTTGAAAATGAGTAGTTCAGATCGAATCGAGCTTTCGATTGATCCAGGTACTTGGGATCCTATGGATGAAGACATGGTTTCTCTGGATCCTATTGAATTTCATTCGGAGGAGGAACCTTATAAAGATCGTATTGATTCTTATCAAAGAAAGACAGGATTAACCGATGCTGTTCAAACAGGCACAGGTCGACTAAACGGTATTCCCATAGCAATTGGAGTTATGGATTTTCAGTTTATGGGGGGTAGTATGGGATCCGTAGTAGGCGAGAAAATCACCCGTTTGATCGAGTACGCTACCAATAAATTTTTACCTCTGATTCTAGTGTGTTCTTCCGGAGGAGCACGTATGCAAGAAGGAAGCTTGAGCTTGATGCAAATGGCTAAAATATCTGCTGCTTTATATGATTATCAATCCCATAAAAAGTTATTCTATGTATCAATCCTTACATCTCCTACTACTGGTGGGGTAACGGCTAGTTTTGGGATGTTGGGGGATATCATTATTGCCGAACCGAATGCTTATATTGCATTCGCAGGTAAAAGAGTAATTGAACAAACATTGAATAAGATAGTACCTGAAGGTTCACAAGCGGCTGAATATTTATTTGATAAGGGCTTATTCGATCCAATTGTACCACGTAATCCTTTAAAGGGTGTTCTGAGTGAGTTATTTAAGCTTCACGCTTTTTTTCCTTTGAATTAAAATTCACTTATTAAGTTAAGTAGAGCCTTAAGTCAAATTATTTTTATTTAATTTAGTTACATTTTTGTATTTGTAGCGAACAATTAGATAGTTTATCGGAATCAAAGTAAAAATTCTAAGGAAGAATTTCTTTTTTCTTTGGTGACATAATCATAATATTTAATTGTAAATTGTATAAAGAATCGTGCGGATAATTCTTTTTTTTATACCGATATTACTGATTATTAATTAGGAAACCTCTATCTCTATCAACAAGATAAAAAAAATGGTTCCTTCTTCGAAATTCAAATTGGGCAAGGCAAATAAAATAAACCTAAGGTCATCTTTCCTTCTTGCTTCGTATGTATAGTATATATAATTCAAATATAGAAAATATAGATATAGAGTATCTTTTCTTTCTACTCTATCTTCCGAGAATCTCTATTTTTACTAAGAATCCTGTTGTTGGATTGAATTCTAACGAATCCTTCGGGAATTTGTAAGAAACTCTTTATTTATTAAATAAAATAAAAATGAGAATTCAATTCTAATTTTAAGACAAGAATAGAATAGATTATCATACGTATATTTCTATATTTCATGTAGAAAGATAAAGAAGAATAAGTCTCATTTATTTAATTATCTATTCCTTGCACTTATTATTTAATATATATACTCACTTAGATATACTCAATCTAATTATATACGAATTAGAATTATTCTAAGATATCTTTCTAACAATAACAGGTACAAATATTAAATCGAGGTACCCATTCTATGACAACTCTTAACAACTTACCCTCTCTCTTTGTGCCTTTAGTGGGCCTAGTATTTCCGGCAATTGCAATGGCTTCTTTATCTCTTCATGTTCAAAAAAACAAGATTTTTTAGATTCGATAGGTGCAAATCTTATCTATTTTTTTTCAAGACTTAGATATAGATAACACAGATATCTATTTAGTAGTAGTAGAATATGGCGGTTTCCTCCGAACATAGATCTTATGTATGCGTAAATATATGGGTAAATAAATTATAGCAATTTTCAAATAGATCGGAATCGAGGTGGATGTATGAAATGTAAAGTCAATGTATCTATATGTGGATATCTATAGGAGATCATAGAAAAGGGATATTCTTATTTTAGACCTAACCAATTGGATCTAACCAATTAGATGAATTACTCCTAAAGGGTTACATTCGAATGATGCTAGTTGATGAGAGTTACTTCGGAAACAAAAAAAGGAAAGTCAAATTCATTTGGACTATTTTCTCAATTCCAATAAAATGCAACTGGATCTAGTATGAGTTGGCGATCAGAACATATATGGATAGAACTTATAGTGGGGTCTCGAAAAATAAGTAATTTCTGCTGGGCCTTTATCCTTTTTTTAGGTTCACTAGGATTCGTATTAGTTGGATCTTCCAGTTATCTCGGTAAGAATTTGATATCTTTAGTTCCCTCTCAACAAATTCTTTTTTTTCCACAAGGGATCGTGATGTCTTTCTACGGTATCGCAGGTCTCTTTATTAGTTCCTATTTGTGGTGCACAATTTCGTGGAATGTAGGTAGTGGCTATGATCGATTCGATAGAAAAGAAGGAATAGTGTGTATTTTTCGTTGGGGATTTCCTGGAAAAAATCGTCGCATCTTCCTACGATTTCGTATGAAAGATATTCAGTCCATCCGAATAGAAGTTAAAGAGGGTATTTATGCTCGTCGTGTCCTTTATATGGAAATCAAAGGACAGGGGGCCGTTCCCTTGACGCGTACTGATGAGAATTTGACTCCGCGTGAAATTGAGCAAAAAGCCGCCGAATTGGCCTATTTCTTGCGCGTACCGATTGAAGTATTTTGAAATGAACTTGAACTGAAGAAGAAATTCTTTCCCATCGGCAGGGAAAAAATTCAAGAATTCTCTTTTCTTTCTTCAGCATAGCATAGCTTAATAAAGTTTTTTCAGAACGTTCATTCGATCCAAAGTAGACGTATATGGAACATCCATAAAACGAAACTTTTTTTGTCCGCATAAAAAATGATTTATGCGTATGGAAATCCACTCAACTCAATTCAGTAAAAAACAAGTAAAAGTAACAAATCGAAATAAAATAATAGATTCATCTCGTATATCAAAACATTTCGGAATAAAGGATTTCTCTTTTTATTTTCAATATGAATTGATAGGTTAGATACAAATAGATCATATCTTGTAAATGCTCTCTCCTTTCTTTTGTCAATCGACCTTTCTTTTTTTTTTATCTTTTCTTTTGTGTTTCTTAATGATCAAAGGCAAAGGACTGCTTGTATCTCTTATAAGGATAACTTTTCTGTCTTGTTTTGCCACTCATTTTTGATCATTAGTTTTTGAATTTGTGATCGTTAGATCAGAATATTCTTCATAAATCTCGCTCCATTTTTCCTGGACTATAACTGTGGGTAGCCGGCCATTTTTTTTTCGAAAGATTTTCTTTTTTGATAGAAAGGACAAGGGGAGTTCTTTTGGCTTGAAATCCGAATAATATTCATTACTTGCTTGAATTGGTTGGTTCTTTCAAGCATTCATCGAAAAGGGCTTCGAATTTGATCAATTCAATTGAGGTATCTGGAAACAATATTTTTTCTTATTTCTTCATTCGAAACGGGCTCTTATTCTATTTCTGTATTCTTTCTAAATTCAAGGACTCATTACTAAATCACAAATAAAAAACAGGGAATAGATTCATAGGTCCGATGCCTTGGAATAGAACTTAGGGTTAATAGAAATAGTAGATCACATAGATTCAACAAATGAGGTGGGTTCATTAACAATTCAAAGATGAAAAAATGGCAAAAAAGAAAGCATTTCTTCCTCTTCTATATCTTACATCTAGAGTATTTTTGCCCTGGTGGATCTCTCTCTCATTTAATAAATGTCTTGAATTTTGGATTACTAATTGGTGGAATACTAGGCAATCCGAAACTTTTTTGACTGATATTCAAGAAAAGAGTATTCTAGAAAAATTCATAGAATTGGAAGAACTCTTACTCTTGGACGAAATGATAAAAGAATACCCGGAAACACATCTACAAACACTTCGTATAGGAATTCACAAAGAAACGATCCAATTGATCAAGATGCACAATGAGGATCATATCCATATGATTTTGCACTTATCGACAAATATAACCTCTTTCATTATTTTAAGTGGTTATTCTATTCTGGGTAATGAAGAACTTGCTATTCTTAACTCTTGGGTTCAAGAATTCCTATATAACTTAAGTGACACAATAAAAGCTTTTTCTATTCTTTTATTAACTGATTTATGTATCGGATTCCATTCGCCCCATGGTTGGGAACTAATGATTGGCTATGTCTACAAAGATTTTGGATTTGCTCACAACGATCAAATTATATCTGGTCTTGTTTCTACTTTTCCAGTCATTCTGGATACAATTTTTAAATATTGGATCTTCCGGTATTTAAATCGTGTATCTCCATCACTTGTAGTGATTTATCATTCAATGAATGACTGATCCAACTATAATATTTGTTACTTTGTAACATAAGGTACATAAGCAAAGCATTTCAATTTTAAGACGTACTTACTCTTTCTACCCTACAGGGATTTCTCCTACTCCTATATTCCAGTAAAATGATTTCAGTACAGTAAATAGCAGAATTGTGGATAGGGAACTATACAAGCGACCTACCTAATTTTATTGTAGAAATTTTCGGGATCAATGATTGGACCATGCAAACTAAAAACACCTTTTCTTGGATAAAGAAAGAGATTATTCGATCTATTTCCGTATCGCTAATGATATATATCATAACTCGGACATCCATTTCCAATGCATATCCCATTTTTGCACAGCAGGGTTATGAAAATCCACGAGAAGCGACCGGGCGTATTGTATGTGCCAATTGCCATTTAGCTAATAAGCCCGTGGATATTGAGGTTCCGCAAGCGGTACTTCCTGATACTGTATTTGAAGCGGTTGTTCGAATTCCTTATGATATGCAAGTTAAACAAGTTCTTGCTAATGGTAAAAGGGGAGGTTTGAATGTGGGGACTGTTCTTATTTTACCTGAGGGATTTGAATTAGCCCCCCCCGATCGTATTTCGCCCGAGATGAAAGAAAAGATAGGAAATCTGTCTTTTCAGAGCTATCGCCCCACTAAAAAAAATATTCTTGTGATAGGTCCTGTTTCTGGTCAGAAATATAGTGAAGTCACCTTTCCTATTCTTTCCCCGGACCCCGCTACTAATAAAGATGTTCACTTCTTAAAATATCCCATATATGTAGGTGGGAACAGAGGAAGGGGTCAGATTTATCCCGATGGGAGCAAGAGTAACAATACAGTTTATAATGCTACAGCGGCTGGTGTAGTAAGTAAAATCATACGAAAAGAAAAAGGGGGGTACGAAATAACCATATCGGATGCGTCAGATGAACGTCAAGTGGTTGATATTATCCCCCCAGGGCCAGAACTTCTTGTTTCCGAAGGCGAATCTATCAAAGTTGATCAGCCATTAACGAGTAATCCTAATGTGGGTGGATTTGGTCAAGGGGATGCGGAAATAGTACTTCAAGATCCATTCCGTGTCCAAGGCCTTTTGTTCTTCTTGGCATCTGTTATTTTGGCACAAATATTTTTGGTTCTTAAGAAGAAACAGTTTGAGAAGGTTCAATTGTCCGAAATGAATTTCTAGATTCTCGGATTTCCAATATCAAGTTCGTAAAAAGAATCAAATTCTTGTTTTGGGAATTCAATTATGTTCTGTATATGTTATGTATGATCAAAAATTATGAAAAGCTTTTTGCTTGTTTCTATTCCAGATGTCGATATCGGGAATTATTTGTACCGCATTCCTAGTCATAGTATGTATATTGTGAAGAAGATTATTTTACTTTATCCCTTCTTTTTTTTTCAAGCCAAATTCGAGCGGTGTCACTAGGTCACTCTTGTGAGATTGAAATGTCATAGAATGGATCAATCTTTTTCTATTCTAATAGAATAACATCTAAAATTTCACTGGATACTAAACATAAGATAAGTAAGTGGAGAATAGAAAACAAAGGATTATTCGCCTTCTTCTTCTTAGTCTTTTCTTTGACACAAGAAAGGAATTTTCTACATTTCTTTCTTGTGTCTACATAAAAACGGTTTTTGATCCCGTTCGTCAAAAATTACTATCCTTATTAGTTTCTATTTTTTCCATGTTTATCAGAACCCTTTTTTTATATTTATTACGTATACATATAGAAAGTAGTGAACAAACAAAAAAAAAATAGAGGGAAATCTTTTGATAAAATAGAACTTATTCTAATGGACTTAGAAAAAATTCAACTTTGATGAGATACTAAATAGAGTAGAGTAAGGATAAGGATCTATTCGAAAAGGATTTGCTTTGCATAATAGCTGATCGACAGAAATATATATTGTAATTGTGTCATTCAGGAAAATGAAATCGAGCGATTCCTTCTTTCTTCTAACTTTGAAAGATAGATAAGATACTATCCGCGAATAAGGGATGCTCTAAATTAATTAATGAAGTTTTCAAAAACATTATAAGAAATGAAGTTTTTTTTTCAAAATAGGGAAAAGTTATTTTTTTTATTTATACTAATAAAATATTATGAAAGCTTAAGAAGGCTTAAGAAGGCTTAAGAAGGCAAGGATCCACTTGCCTTCTTAAGCTTTCATGTCTCCAACTCAGTTCATCTTATTATTAGATTATTACAGAGATGAACCCAACCCGGAGTATGAACCATAAAAGAAAATACCTATTAAACCGATCACAAGAATACCAGTTACAGTACCTATTATCCAAAGAGGAATCCTTCCAGTAGTATCGGCCATTTATCCCGCTTCCCTCCACCATTTCTTTCATCAAGTTGTCATGCTAAAGACATAAACAGCCATAGATAATTATGAGATGTAATCCTTCCGAATGGGTTAAGATAATTCTTATTATTATTTAGTATTCTACTATTCTTTTTTCTTCTCTTAATTGAAGAAATAATTGGAAAATAAAACAGCAAGTACAAAAATGAGTAATAACCCCCAGTAGAGACTGGTACGATTCAATTCAACATTTTGTTCGTTCGGGTTTGATTGTGTCATAGCTCTATAATTTGTATTAGGTTTATCGTTGGATGAACTGCATTGCTGATATTGACCCTAAAAAAGAAACGGTAGGTACAGCTAGTCCATGAACAGCTAACCATCGCACTGTAAAAATTGGATAGGTTCGATCTATGGTCATTGGGTCCTCCTAAAAAGATCTACTAAATTCATCGAGTTGTTCCAAAGGGTCAAAACGGCCAGTTATTAATGGAATTCCTTGTCGGCTCTCTGTAAAATATTCGTTTGGGCGAGGGCTTCCAAACACATCATAAGCTAAACCCGTGCTGACGAATAACCAACCCGCAATGAATAGGGAAGGTATAGTAATACTATGAATAACCCAGTATCGAATACTGGTGATAATATCAGCAAAAGAACGTTCTCCTGTGCTTCCAGACATGCTGAGCTCCACATATTCTTGTACAGTTAAAGGGGGGATCGATTCCATAAAAGATGATATCAGTAAATGGAAATTCACTGAAGTTCCATCCTTGTTAGATCGTCAATATTGTACCAAGGGTGTTTTTCGAGTATACCGAATCAGTATAGCTATCCTTATTCTGACACAGCAACGCAATTTTAATGAGTATGGAAATGAAGTACTCGATAATTTCTTTATTATTTTCTTGTTGCTTGTCGATGTAGAATCATGCATGTATTATTCAATATTCAATTTCTTGAATTTCTATAAGGTTTCTTTCTCTCCATTTTTTCCACAATTCAATTCGATACGAAATTGAAAAATCTCCTTTTCAGAGTTATAAGCTTAAACTGTAGAAAAGTTTTTTGTTGTTCTCTTTTTTTTTCATTTTAAGAAGAATTGTTCATTCGTAGAGTAACAAGTAAAAGGGGTAGATAGTATTGAAAAAAAAAGAGAACAAACAAAAAAAATAGAATTGGAATAATCAATATTCGTGATGCACACATTGTTTTCTTGTATTAGATCGAAAGGTTCTTTCTGGAACTAGCTCTGAGAGTGGGAATTTATGATATGAAAAGACAATTTCTATTTCTAATAAATATGGAAAAAAATGTAGAACCTAGAAAAGAAAGGAAAAATTATAGGAATTACTAGTCTTAGAATCTAGTTGGACAAAAATAAAGATTTTATTTTCGAGTGATCTGATCAGTTGTGCGATACCTTTTTTATTTTTACTTTATTTATTTAAATTTTTACTCATTAAATTCAGTAGTAGGTTCATTCACATAATATCTCAAATGACAAGAAAAAAAGGTGTTATTGTTATAAGGTCACTCTTTATTCGAAAATCGAAAAATAGATTCGATACGATTAAAAAAAAAGATCAAAAGAAAAGAGAAATGATTTTCGAATTTTGTTCTATATGGATTCAAATTTCTTATTATTTTATTTTAATATTAGTCTACTCAAGAATTGTCTAATGAATCCCTTGATTCGAAATTAAATGATTAATTGATCTCTTTTTCTACCTCCCTTACTCTATGTTTTTGTTAATCCCGTCTATAATGATTGATGAATTAACAACTGTCAATTGAACTTATTCTTTCATTTGAATTGGTATTTTTGCTTATCTTCGTATCTTGAAACTTAGGGAAGTACTTTAGAAACATATGTATAAAAAGAACACATTTCATTTAGCTCCTTCATCTTCATGCTTACTATAACTAGTTATTTTGGTTTTCTACTAGCAGCTTTAACTATAACCTCAGCTCTCTTTATTGGTCTGACCAAGATACGACTTATTTGAAATTAATTGAATGAACACAACGCATAAAAAGAAATATTTCTGTGGTATTCATAGACTGACTCTATAGTTCCTTACCCGATCAATTTCCAATTCGTGGTCATTGAGATTCATGGGCAATGCGGATTAATATGTAGGGATAGATATTACCTCTCCTTTTTCCCTTTCCAAAAAATTGAAATGATTGAAGTTTTTCTATTTGGAATTGTCTTAGGTCTAATTCCTATTACTTTAGCTGGATTATTTGTAACTGCATATTTACAATACAGACGTGGTGATCAGTTGGACCTTTGATTAAATTAATCAACATCTTTTTTTTTAATTGACCTCCTCTTTTCTTTAATCCAAAGGAGGTCAAATTAAGATTACTCTTCAATTATTTAAGTGTAATTTTGGACTAACCTAACCAAGACTGGAATCACGCTCTGTAGGATTTGAACCTACGACATCGGGTTTTGGAGACCCACGTTCTACCGAACTGAACTAAGAGCGCTTTCTTATCTTCTTATCATTATCACACTAGCTAAAACTAAAAAGAGGATTTTTTTTCTAACCCGAATACATCTTGTATGCATAAGACTATCATATAGAATATGATATAATAAAATAAAGATTATGTATGCCTGATTTTAATCGATTTCAATGAATCCCTCGTTACTGCTCAGACGAGAAGTAATAGGTAGGGATGACAGGATTTGAACCCGTGACATTTTGTACCCAAAACAAACGCGCTACCAAGCTGCGCTACATCCCTTTCAATTGGTCTACAGTGTCATTTTATAGAATCCCTGTCTTGTTTTCAAAATCCTTATTTTTTCCATTGATATATCCAAGTTATCTTGACATTTTTTTTTTATTCTCATGTAACATATAATAATAATAGAAGGCTTATATACACATGAATCTGAAACCCATCGTAAAAAATAACTAAAAAAAAAAAAGAATATTTTTTTGGAATGCTCAGTCGGAAGGGACGTCTTTTTCGGTTTTAAGAAAAGGAAAATCTTATCTACCGAATCATTGTAAATTTCAATTGGAATTAGGAATTCCGTGTACAAATACAAGCGGTCCTTAACTACTTACATAGTTTATATTATATCGGATCATATATGGATTACCATTAGGCATTACAATAAATAATACAATAAATAAAAAGAATAAAGAAGGAGGATTTAAAATGCGAGATCTAAAAACATATCTTTCCGTGGCACCGGTACTAAGTACTCTATGGTTTGGGGCTTTAGCAGGTCTTTTGATAGAGATCAATCGTTTATTTCCGGATGCGTTGACATTCCCTTTTTTCTCATTCTAGTTATTGACATGGGAAGGGGTGAAGAAGATTAGAGATAGAATCAAAAGATTTGTGACTAATCCCTCCCCCTCTTTTCTTTTTTTTTTTTAGATAAAATAGAATTCAATACAATATAATAAGTAGAAGTAAAATAAAGAAAGGAGGAAAGAGAAATAAAAAAGTAGATTCAACCTCGGCAAAATTCGGGTTTAGTCTCCAATTCCATTTAGAAATAATATTGTGAGAACAGAAATGTGTCTAGGGCAAGAAGATCATACAAGATCTTTTAATGAAATACTGTACATTGAATCGAATTCGATTCAAAATATACCTAAATATTAGTTTGTTGTTTTACTTCTTATTTTTTTTATTTCTTTTTTCGCGGAAAGTAGAAGAGTTGGTTGAATCAAAAACGCAAAGGAGGTTCATGGCCAAGGGTAAAGATGTCCGAGTAACGGTTATTTTAGAATGTACCAACTGTGTTCGAAACGGTCTTAATAAGGAATCAAGGGGTCTTTCCAGATATATTACTCAAAAGAATCGACACAATACGCCTAGTCGATTGGAATTGATAAAATTCTGTCCCTATTGTTACAAACATACGATTCACGGGGAGATAAAGAAATAACTCGAATCAAGTGCCTGTGTGTCACTCTTACAAGGAACATGAAAAGGACATATTCTATATATACCATATTATTCTATATATTCTAGTTAACATAATTTAACTAACTAAAAAAAAAAGCCAAATAAAATCCTATATTTTATTTTGAATTCAAAATCTTTTTGGATCAGATTGAAATAGGATTTTGGGGATAAGGAATAAACAAACCATGGAAAAATCCAAGCGACTCTTTCTTAAATCCAAGCGATCTTTTCGTAGGCGTTTGCCCCCGATCCAATCGGGGGATCGAATTGATTATAGAAACATGAGTTTAATTAGTCGATTTATTAGTGAACAAGGAAAAATATTATCTAGACGGGTAAATAGATTAACCTTAAAACAACAACGATTAATTACTATTGCTATAAAACAAGCTCGTATTTTATCTTTGTTACCTTTTCTTAATAATGAGAAACAATTTGAAAGAAGCGAGTCGACCTCCGGAGCTACTGGTCTTAGAACCCTAAATAAATAAAAAAAAAAGTAGACTTACTTTACTCCTCAATTGAACCCAAATTCAAATTCAAATCCGAACTCAAACACAGATTGATATTTTGTTCGAAAAATTGTAAGAAAAAAAATTGGGGAAGAAGAAGAAATCTTTTTTTATTGGATATTGGACATATTCGCTCATTTAATTTTGAGCGACTTTATCATATTCTCTTTATCATACTAATTTCTACTCTACCTTCCCGGAGTTCATTCTCCAGCGAACTCCATTTAAAATATTCTGACGACTTCCTTACAATTTCCTTTTTTATTTTATGATCTCATTAGAAATCATATAAAGACAATTCCTATTTAATATAGCTATTTGTGCAAGTATTTTACGATTAAGAAGCAACTGTCTCTTGTACAGATTGTGTATTAATCTACTATAACTATAGGATACTCTATTCTCGCGAATTACTGCATTTATCCGAGTGATCCACAAACGACGAAAATCTCTCTTTTTCCTATCTCTATCTCGATGAGACGAAACCAAAGATCTTATTTTCTGTTGAATAATTGTTCGAGTAAGTCTTGAACGAGCCCCCCGAAAGCTTGATGCAAATAAACGAATTTTTGTTCTACGTCTCCGAGCTATATATCCTCGTCTAATTCTAGTCATTGAATAAATGAAACTTTCATGAATAACTAATTGATTTCCTTTCTTTCAGTTATTCTTTTCCCTTTTCCTAGTTTATTAATAACAAAACGGATCCTTCCAATGTATAAAATACAAATTCCAATGGCTTTTGCTACTATAACCTTCCCAACCACAATTTGTCTTTTTTTATAGGCATTTCACCTCGAAACGAGTATTGATACTAGGTATCAAAAAACAGAAAAAAGTAATAAATAGAAATGAATAACGAAATAGTGGATTCCATCGTTTCTATGGTTATGTCTTAAACGGTGAGGTCCTCTCTATACACCGGAGTCCCTTATTTCATTTAATCAATGCTATTAGCAACTTGCACAGTTCAAATTCTTTGGCTCTACCCATGAATTATCTAGTAATAGGTCTTTCACAACGAGATCTACCTATACAGTAACGGTATTTAATTATGAAGATTGGCTGGGTAGCTGACCCTCTTAGTCCGTTTTTGCAAGAGTATAGGCATAAGATTTCGGCTTTGAAAATAGGATTTCCCCGCTTAATGGATAACTATTTGTTACCAATGAGGAATGTTTTCTCATCGGAAACCATAAATTTCATATACAATAGAAGAGAATTGAATAGATCTTTTTTTTTTAGTTTTCGATATATAGATATAGATAGTGAATGGCCTTCTTCCTTCCATTTTATACTATTGACTAGTACTGATCATTGATACTGGAAAATGGATTTCCCTTTTTTCTCCCAATGGTGATCTGAACGAGTCGCACATACACCCTAGTACATGTTCCTCGACGTTGAGGACATCCCCCAAGAGCGGGGGATTTCGTAACATTTCTGATTGGCTGTCTTGTGTTTCTAATAAGTTGTTTAATAGTTGGCATGTTGAATCGTATACATAATAAATGGGCTGGTTTAGATCGATCCTAACCGGATGATTATGAATTACTTCTCTATTTAATAGATGAATAGAATATTAGTAAACCCGTTAATAAGTAAGAAGATAAAATCTCAAATCGGCGATTTTCGTCAACTTAATGCTATTTTTTTTTATTCAATCGCTACAAGATCAACAATTCCATGAGCTTGGGCTTCTGTTGCTGACATAAAAACATCCCTTTCCATATCTTCGGATACAACCCATAAGGGTTTGCCCGTTCTTTGTACATAAACTCTTGTGATGGTTTCGCGCAGTTTCAGTAGTTCTTCTGCTTCCAGGATAAATTCTCCCGTTTGCGCCTCATAAAAAGAACTCGCAGGTTGATGTATCATTACCCTGATAATATAACAAATGGTTCCTCTATCTGGTGAGGAGAAGAGATAAAGAATAATAAAAAAAGAAAGATAGAATTGAGCAACCGTACAGGCATCCTTTGCACATTGCATACGGCTATACAATGGAATTCACTTTACCTTCCATTTCCATCGAAGAAAGAGAAAAAAATATAGATATAGGGTTTATCCGATTCAGATCGGGAAATGATCCAATTACCATCCTTCCTTTCGGAGCAGTTAAAAAATACTATGATGGCTCCGTTGCTTTTTATATATTTCTCTCGTCTGTGATTCAGCAATCCCAAAGTTTCTTTTTTTTTTTTTCGTACTCTTTCATAACAATAACATAAATATTGTTAAAAGTTTTCTGTTGTGAAAACAAAAAAGTTTGTGACGCTGAAATGGTAATGGTCACCGATAAATAAGAAAAAATCGAGAATACCCTTTATTTTATACTAATTTCATACTACTCTTTCGATATATAATCTAATGTTTTGAAAAAAAAATTTCTCATATCGAATTCGAAGTGCCATGCTATTATTACTTAATATTCCTATTTCATATGGCGAAGGCATAGTCTTTTTTTTTTGTTCTTAAAAAACTCATTGGCGCCAAGCGTGAGGGAATGCTAGACGTTTGGTAATCTCTCCGCCGACCAGGATAAAAGATCCCATTGAAGCGGCTAATCCCATGCATATTGTATGCACATCGGGTTGCACAAATTGCATAGTATCATAAATAGCTACTCCGGGGATTACCCATCCGCCAGGAGAGTTTATAAACAAATACAGATCCTTGTTATCATTCTCTATACTGAGATATACCATAAGACCAATAAGTTGATTCGAAATCTCGCTATCAACCTCTTGGCCTAAAAAAAGTAATCTTTCTCGATAAAGTCGGTTGATTAGGATAAAATTTGTATCCCTTAAGAGCCGTACATGCACCTTTTGATGCATACGGTTCAACAAAAATTGCGAAAAAAAAAGAATCAATGTGTAGATTCCAGCCCTCTTTCTTTTTTTTTTCATAGCGGGGCCCTTTCTTTTCTAATCTAATTTTAGAATTTCTTAATGAAGCGGCTTTTTTTTCTTCCACTTTTCAAGAAAGATGAGTTTTGGTTTTGTCCCCTTTCCCTCCACAAAAAATCCATTAAACTTATCAAATAAACTTCTCATTGATGTATTGTTTCATCGAGATCTAATCCAAATCACGATGTCATTTTCTTGTTCCTGAATGGGCCTTTTTTCAATTCTTTTAGGTTTATGCTCTACTCCGAGTAAAAAAAATCTGCCCGATTTTGATTTGCACATATAGGACAAATGGCACTAATACTACGTCTTTTTCCTACGACTTACTTCTTTTTCAATTCAATTCATGTCTTCTGCCAATGCCAAATATTCAACGTATTTATCATATTAATTTATCATATTACTCGCTTGATTAAAAGTTTAAGATTACTCTCTTATTATATAAAAAAAAAAGATTTTATGATCTATAATATAAGTAGTAGTAATCATAAATATATTACCAATTGGGTTTTTTTTAAACGGAGTCTGAATACTTCATTTTATTGGTCCAACCATAAATTATTCTATAGACTTTTCTAATTGATAATATAAATTTGAATACCCTCCAAAACAAAAAAGGATATAATTTCACTTGATTTCACTTCACGCTCCAATTTTTTGATAATTCAAAATCTTTTTTGGGCGAAACAGAGGATATCTCGATCGGGGGAGAGAACGGGGAAATCCCATATGACCCAATATATCTGACAAGTCGCACTATACGTCAACCCAAGAGGCATCTTCCTCTCCAGGACTTCGAAAGGGTACTTTTGGAACACCAATAGGCATAAAATGAAAGAAAAAAGAATTAAGTACTATATTTCACTTTGATGTGGAAGCGTAACAATGCGTTTATTTTCTTAATAATCTTAATAATATTGTCTTTTATCATATTTTATCCATAGATTGGGAAAAAAATTCTTACGAATAGGTCTTTTGAATGATTAACAAATATGTATACATTCGTTCATAGAAAATGGGATCAACCCCCATTGCGTATTGGTACTTATCGGGTATAGAATAGATCTGCTTCTCTTTGTTCCTACGAACCGAATTGTTCCATTTTTACTAAAAAAAAATAATAGAACAAATATTAATCCTTTCTCCGAGATAATCCCCTGAAAATGGGAGGTCCATAGCATATTTTTTTCCAATGCAATAAAGTTACATAGTGTCTATTTTTCGTTGATAAAGGGGTATTTACATGGGTTTGCCTTGGTATCGTGTTCATACCGTCGTATTAAATGATCCCGGCCGTTTGCTTTCTGTCCATATAATGCATACAGCTTTAGTTGCTGGTTGGGCCGGTTCGATGGCTCTATATGAATTAGCAGTTTTTGATCCCTCTGATCCCGTTCTTGATCCAATGTGGAGACAAGGTATGTTCGTTATACCCTTCATGACTCGTTTAGGAATAACCAATTCATGGGGCGGCTGGAGTATTACAGGAGGGACTATAACGAATCCGGGTATTTGGAGTTACGAAGGCGTGGCCGGTGCACATATTGTGTTTTCTGGCTTGTGCTTCTTGGCAGCTATCTGGCATTGGGTGTATTGGGATTTAGAAATATTTTGTGATGAGCGTACAGGAAAACCTTCTTTGGATTTGCCAAAAATTTTTGGAATTCATTTATTTCTTTCAGGGGTGGCTTGCTTTGGGTTTGGCGCATTTCATGTAACAGGATTGTATGGTCCTGGAATATGGGTGTCCGATCCTTATGGACTAACTGGAAAGGTACAACCTGTAAATCCAGCGTGGGGTGTAGAAGGTTTTGATCCTTTTGTTCCGGGAGGAATAGCCTCTCATCATATTGCAGCAGGTACTTTAGGCATATTAGCGGGCCTATTTCATCTTAGTGTCCGTCCGCCCCAACGTCTATATAAAGGATTACGTATGGGCAATATTGAAACCGTCCTTTCCAGTAGTATCGCTGCTGTCTTTTTTGCAGCTTTTGTTGTTGCTGGAACTATGTGGTATGGTTCAGCAACTACCCCTATCGAATTATTTGGTCCCACTCGTTATCAATGGGATCAGGGATATTTCCAGCAAGAAATATATCGAAGAGTTGGTGCTGGGCTAGCCAAAAATCAAAGTTTATCAGAAGCTTGGTCTAAAATTCCTGAAAAATTAGCTTTTTATGATTATATCGGTAATAATCCGGCAAAGGGGGGATTATTCAGAGCGGGCTCAATGGACAACGGGGATGGAATAGCTGTTGGGTGGTTAGGACATCCTATCTTTCGAGATAAAGAAGGGCGTGAACTTTTTGTACGTCGTATGCCTACTTTTTTTGAAACATTTCCGGTTGTTTTGGTAGACGGAGACGGAATTGTTCGAGCCGACGTTCCTTTTCGAAGGGCGGAATCGAAGTATAGTGTTGAACAAGTAGGTGTAACTGTTGAGTTCTATGGGGGGGAACTCAATGGAGTCAGTTATAGTGATCCTGCTACTGTGAAAAAATATGCTAGACGTGCCCAATTAGGTGAAATTTTTGAATTAGATCGTGCTACTTTGAAATCCGATGGTGTTTTTCGTAGCAGTCCAAGGGGTTGGTTTACTTTTGGACATGCTTCGTTTGCTCTGCTCTTCTTCTTCGGACACATTTGGCATGGTGCTAGAACCTTGTTCAGAGATGTTTTTGCTGGTATTGACCCGGATTTGGATGCTCAAGTGGAATTTGGAGCATTCCAAAAACTTGGAGATCCAACTACAAGAAGACAAGTAGTCTGATACAAGATTTCTCTCTTATCTTTTTCCTTTATTTTTTTGTCTGGGAGATAATCCCAAATAAACAGAACAGGTATGGAAGCTATAA